>NW_025423312.1:0-212041 GCF_020497125.1 Mauremys mutica
CATGAAGGTAGGGCATAGCGGTCAGTAGGTTTTCGTTATAGGGTGGTGTTAATTTGTGACCATCACTTATTAAGCTCCGTGGTGTCTAGGAAGTGGACCTCCCGTGTAGACTTGGTCCAGGCTGTGGTTGATGGGGGGATGGAAGCTGTTGAAAACTCGTGGTGGAATTTTTCCAGAGTCTACTTCACATAGGGCCAAGATGATGAAGATGTCATCAATGTTGCGTAGGTAGCGAAGGGGCGGTGAGTGGACGAGAACTGAAGAAGTGTTGTTCCAGGTCAGCATAAAATTGTTGGAATATTGTGGGGCCATGCGGGTGCCCATAGCGGTTCCAATGATCTGGAGGTTTATATTGTCATCAAATTTGAAATAGTTGTGTGTGAGGTTTAAGGTACAGAGCTCAAGCAACCAGTTGTGCAGTGGCATCATCAGGGAATCGGTTCCTGACAGCTTGTATTCCAATCTGTGTGTGGGATGTTTGTGTAGAGAGCCTCTACATTTCCATGGTGGCTAGTGATGGTGTTTTCTGGAAGGTCAACGATGCATTGTAGTTTCCTTAGGAAATCAGTGGTGTCATGGAGATAGCGGGAGTGCTGGTGGCATAGGTCTGAGTAGAGAGTCCACATATCCAGAATCAGAGGGGTAGCCGTGTTAGTCTGGATCACCCACGAAAGCTCATGCTCCCAAACGTCTGTTAGTCTATAAGGTGCCACAAGACTCTTTGCTGCTTTCACATATCCAGACAGTCCTTCAGTGAGAGTGCCAATGCCCAAGATGATGGGGCGTCCAGGATTTCCGGGTTTGTGGATCTTGGGTAGTAGATAGAATAACCCTGGCCGGGCTCTAAGAGTATGTTGATTTGTTCCGGTGTTAGTGTAGGGAGGGTCCTGAGTAGATGGTGCAGTTTCTTAGTGTATTCCTCAGTGGGATCTGAGGGAAGTGGCCTGTAGAATTTGGTATTGGAGAGTTGTCTGGCGGCCTCCTTTTGGTAGTCAGACCTGTTCATGATGACTACAGCACCTCCTTTATCAGCCTCTTTGATTATAATGTCAGGATGGTTTCTGAGGCTGTGGATGTCATTGCGTTCTGCACGACTTAGGTTATGAGGCAAGCAATGTTGTTTTTCCATAATTTCTGCCTGTGCACGTCGGCGGAAGCATTCAATGTATAGGTCCAGACTGTCATTTCGACCCTCAGGAGGAGTCCATGTGGAGTTCTTCTTCTTGTGCTGTTGGTGGGAGGGTAACTGTGTATCAGTGCGCTGTTCAGTGTTGTCATGAAAGTATTCTTTGAGTCGGAGACGGTGAAAGTAGGCTTCCAGATCGCCGCAGAACTGTATCATGTTGGTAGGGGTGGCAGGGCAGAAAGAGACTCCCCGAGATAGGACAGACTTTTCTTCTGGGGTGAGTGTGTGGTTGGATAGATTGACGATATTGCTGGGTGTGTTGGGGTACCACGGTTGTGGCCCCATGTGGCAGGTAGGAGTTTAGACAGGTTACAGTCCTTTTTCCTTTGTAGAGAGGTGAAGTGAGTAATGTAGATCTCCTGTCTTATTTTAGTGAAGTCTGTTTGTATGGAAGTTAGGTTATTTATGAGAGTCTCCAGGTTGGAGAGCTCTTTTTATTGGAGCAAGAAGATGCCCTCGTCGCAGTGGTGCATCGGGGCAGAGGCTAGACCCGCATTGAGCAGCCCTTGATCCCCTTCGGTCCCCAGGCCTCCGAATTGCGTCGAGCGGAAGTAGCCGGGCCGCATCGGCACAGGCCTCTCCGGGTGTCCGGATGCCTTCTACTCTGGGGGCATTGCAAGCGGCCCGTGATGTCTTGACCCTGCTGATACCTGGAGCGCCACCGATGTTGGTCCCACGCTCCAGAGGCAAGCCTCCACTCGGTGCCCTGCAGACACCCCCTGAGCGGTATTGGTTGTGGTCGAGGGAACGTTCCCAATGCTGTGCTGCATCTAGTGGCAGTCCAGAAAGCGGCCCATGTGGGTTGCCCTCGACATCCGCCAGGCTTTCGGGCTGGGTGCCATCAGCCTGAAGCTCCAGGCACCGCTCCGTCTCAAGGCACCACTCCACGTCAGGAAGCTCACACTGGTGGGGCCAAAGGGGACGTCTCCCAAGGTCCCAGCCCAGAAGGGGTCACCACAGCCGGTCACGGCATGGACGTCAGCACCACCCCCGTCCAGAATCCCGCTCAGAATCTCCCCCGGGACACCAACTCCGTAGTCCGGGGCCTCGATCGCCATCATCGTGCTGTCGCAGGTCTGCCCATTGGAGTCGGTCCAGGAGCAGCAGTTACCGGTACCGGTCCTCTAGTGCCAGGTCGCGGACCCGTGGTCGATGCCGCTCCAGGCGCTACCGCTCCTCCCAGTCTCGTTGCAGTGGTGAGCCGTTTCTTAGCCCATCTTCAACTAGCAGGTGCAGTGGCAAGGGGGCCTGTGGCCAGGATAGTGGTACCAGTGGGCACCATGGGCCCTGGCGCAACCCTAGGTCGGGCCGCGGAGGCACTGTCGGTCTTCCTTTCCAGGCCCCCGCGAAAGACATCAACGGAGGTGTCGTCCTCGATGCCGGGCCCAGAGCCTGACCCAGTCGTGGACCCCTCGGTGCTTATGGAGGCTCAGAGCCCGGTGCCGGCCCCTTCGCCTCCCAGGAAGTGGCAGTAGCGGCCCTGCCCCCTGTGGTTCCGCAGGAGGATTTCTGGGCCCATCAGGACCTGCTCAAAAGGGTAGCCTCCAACCTTCATCTCCAAGCCGAGGAAGTGGAGGAGCCTTCGGACTCGTTGTTTAATGTGCTTTCCTCATCTACCCCAGACAGAGTGGCCTTGCCCCTCCATGACGGGGTGGCTAAGATCACAAGGGCTGTATGGTTAACACCGGCCTCCTTGGCTCCCATATCAAAGAATGTGGAGTGCAAGTATTTCATACCAGCGAAAGAGCATGAGTACCTGTATGCCCACGCGGCACCCAACTCCCTGGTGGTCAAGTCGGTTTACCACAGGGAGAGACAGGGGCAGCCGGCCCCCACCCCAAAGAGCAAGGACTCAAGGAGGTTGGACTCGTCTGGCAAAAGCTTTATTCAACCATCAGTTTTCAGCTGCGGGTGGCGAATCACCAAGCCGTGCTGGGCAGGTACGACTTCAGCTTATGGGGTTCTCTGCCAAAGTTCGAGACCACCCTCCAGGAGCGCGAAAGGAAGGAGTTCCAGGTGCTGGTCGAGGAGGGCACGGCAGCCGCCAAGGCATCCCTGTAGGTGGCGTGCGATGCAGCTGACGTGGTGGCGAGGTCCATGGCATCCGCCGTCTCCATGCAATGAGCATTGTGGCTCCTACCATCTGGCCTGTCCAGCGAGGCACAGGAAGCCATTCAGGGCCTCTGATTCGATGGCAAGGCCCTGTTTGCAGAGCAGACGGATGCTAAGCTGCACGGCCTGAAGGATTCACCGACGACCCTATGAACCCTGGGTCTTTATGTCCCACTGTTGGCCAAGCCCAGGTTCAGGGCACAGCAGGCCCCCGTGCAGCCTGTCCAACAAAAGGCTGAGCCAGCCAAGAAGAGGCCGTGAGACCATAGGAGGCGGGGCTGTCGAGGGGCAAGCAGGCGGGGAAGAAGTGGTTCTGACGGGACACTCGAGGGTGCCCTACCAGTTCCGCTCAGGGATCCATCCTTAATAAAGCCCCCCTTTGCCAACCGGTTGTGTGCTTTCCTCCCGGAGTGGTCCCAGCTGACCTCGGACCAATGGAGCCTCAACACCATCTCCAGGTACACCTTCAAGTTCAGTGCCCATCCATCCTCCGTCCCTGTTCTGCCTGGGGGAGACCTCGCACGAAGCCCTGCTCGAGCAGGAGGTGGGGCGGCTCCTGGGACTGGGAGCAGTGGAAGTGGTGCCCAAGGAATTCAAGGGCAAAGGGTTCTACTCCTGCTATTTCCTCATTCCAAAGGCCAAGGGCGGTCTCAGACCCATTCTGGACCTGCGGCGTCTCAATCGCTTCATGGTAAAGCTCAAGTTCAGCAGGGTCTCCCTAGCCTCTGTTATTCCTTCTCTGGATCCTGGGGACTGGTACGCTGCCCTCAACCTTCAGGACGCGTACTTCCATATCCACATATTCAAGGGACACAGACGGTTCCTGCGGTTTGTGGTGGGTCGGGAACACTACCAATTTATGGTCCTTCTGTTACCCTGGGGGCAGTGGACAGGCCAGTTTACCAAATGTATGTTGGTAGTTGCAGCCTACCTCAGGCACAAGGGGGTCCAGATCTTTCCCTATGTAGAAAATTAGCTGACGAAGGGCAGCTCCCGGTCACAGGTGAGGGACCACGTGTCGCTCCTCCTCTCTACGTGCACTGCCCTGGGCCTGTTGGTGAACAGTGCAAAGTCCACTTTAGTCCCAGTGCAGCGCATAGAGTTTATCATGGCCCTCCTGTACTCCTCATCAGCCACAGCCTCCTTCCCAAGAGACAGGTTTGAGACCATGGAAAGGGCTCATCACCATGGTCACGCGGTTCCTGACGACCACAGCCAGGGCGTGCCTCCAGCTCCTGGTCCACATGTCAGCATGCACGTATGTGGTTCATCACACCAGGCTCCGTATTAGACCCCTCCAACTTTGGCTGGCCCTGAACTTCTCTCAGGCCAGGGACAGGATGGACAAGGTCCTCCCTGTCCTGGGTTTGGTCCTCGCCTCCCTGAAGTGGTGGTCCTCTCCCATGAATATGCTCCAAGGGGTCTCGTTCAGGGACAGGACCCTGTCTCTGGAGCTGGTGTCCGATGCCTCGGACCTGGGTTGGGGGGCCCACGTGGGGAGCTTTCAGACCCAAGGTCTGTGGTCGGCCCAGGATTTGGCCCCATACATAAACGTCAAGGAGCTGTGGGCAGTATGTCTGGCGTGCATGGCCTTCTGCTCGCACCTGTCAGGGAAAGTGGTCCGGGTTCTCACAGACAACACGGCCTCGATGTTCTACATCAGGGGTAGGCAACCTATGGCACGGGTGCCAAAGGCGGCATGCGAGCTGATTTTCAGTGGCACTCACACTGCCCGGGTCCTGGCCACAGGTCCAGGGGACTCTGCATTTTAATTTAATTTTAAATGAAGCTTCTTAAACATTCTGAAATCTTATTTACTTTACATACAACAATAGTTTAGTTATATATTATAGACTTATAGAAAGAGACCTTCTAAAAACGTTAAAATGTATTATTGGCACGCGAAACCTTAAATTAAAGTGAATAAATGAAGACTCAGCACACCACTTCTGAAAGGTTGCCGACCCCTGATCTACATCAACAGGCAAGGCGGGGCCCAGTCTTTAGCCCTCTGCCAAGAAGCCCTCAGGCTCTGGGACTTTTGTATAGCCCATGATATGTCCCTAAGGGCCTTCCACCTGCCAGGTGCTCACAACGAATGGGCAGATCGCCTGAGCAGGGTCTTTTCCTCCCAGCATGAGTGGTCTCTCCACCCAGAAGTGGCCCATCAGCTCTTCCGAGAGTGGGGGACTCCCCAAGTGGACCTATTCGCAACCCGGCAGAACAAGAGTTGTCCCCGCTTCTGCTCCGGGGGTGGGGTGGGAGGGAAGGGCGCCATCTCAGACACCTTCCTCCTGTCATGGTCAGGCCAGTTCCTGTATGCCTTTCCCCCGTTTCCCCTGATCAGCAAGGTGCTGCAAAAGATACGGACAGACAAGGCCAGGGTCCTCCTGATCGCACCAGTGTGGCCCCAGTAACATTGGTACGGGACCCTCACGAGCCTGGCGATCGCCCAGCGGTGGCCGCTGTCATCTTGCCCGTACCTGCTGTTTCAGGACCAGGGCCACCGGCTCCACCCCAACCTAGCATCCGTCCACCTCTTGGCAAGGCTGCTCAGTGGTTAGGTAGGGAGGAGAGGACATGCTCAGAAGGGGTCCAGCATGTCCTCCTGGAGAGCAGACGGCTCTCCACCCAGTGGTCCTACTTGGCAAAGTGGGCACGTTTCTTTGCGTGGGCAACCGAGAAGGGGGTCTCCCTGGTGGCTGCCCCGATCCAGCTGATTCTGGAGTACCTTCTACACCTTAGAATTCAGGGCCTGGCACCCTCGTCTATCAGGGTGCATCTCGCGGCCATCTCGGCCTTCCACACGGCGGTGCAGGGCCACACGGTGTTTTCCCACGCCCTGATGGGCCGCTTCCTCAAGGGACTGGATCACCTCTTCCAGTATGCTAGGCCCCCTGTTTCCCAATGGGACCTGAATTTGGTATTGTCCCACCTCATGGGGTCCCCGTTTGAACCCCTGGCCACATGCTCGTGGTCCACCTCTCATGGAAGGTGGCCTTCCTGGCAGCGATCACGTTGGCTAGGCGGCTCTCAGAGCTAAGGGCCCTAACATCTGTGCCCCCATACACGGTTTTCCATAAGGACAAGGTCCAGCTCCGCCCACACCCTGCATTCCTCCTGAAGGTGGTCTCCGCCTTCCACATGGGCCAGGACAACTTCCTGCCTGTCCTCTGCCCCAAGCCACACATGTCCAATAAGGAGCGCTGCCTCCACGTGCTCGACGTGCGCAGGGCCCTGGCGTTCTACCTCAAGTGGACCAAGCCATTCAGAAAGTCCTCACAGCTGTTTGTAGCTTCAGCCAAGCGCATGAGAGGCTAGCCGATCTCCACGCAGCGCCTCTCCAACTGGATCACCTCGTGCATCTGTACCTGTTCTTCTTCGAGTGATTGCTCCTATGCATTCCAGTTAGGTGTGCGCGCTGCGCGTGCACGGCTCTTCGGAAGATTTTTACCCTAGCAACTCCGGCGGGCCGGCTGGGCGCCCCCTGGAGTGGCGCCGCTATAGCGCAGGATATATACCCCAGCCGGCCCGTCCGCTTCTCAGTTCCTTCTTTCCGCCCGTGACGGCTGTTGGAACAGTGGAGCACAGCTCAGCTGACCTCCACTTCCCTAGCTACTCGTAGTTTTCTCTCGTTCTGTTTATAGTTGTAGTTAACTCTGTTTGTTTGTAGAATAGTATAGTGTATTTATTTTACAGGGGTTGGGGTTTATCCCCTTCCCCTCACCCGGGGCCGGGTCCGATGCCCGGTCCACAGGGTTTTCTAATGCTCGGCCGGCCACAAGCCGCTGCCGACAAGAGATCTTCTCCTAAGTGCCTCGAGGGATCTTACCTCACAGATAAGTGCCGCATTTGTGAGGCCCTTAATCAGTGAACAAAGGGGAGCGGGGCTTTCATTTTAAACAGCTCCTGAGGGAGGCAGCTCTTGCTCCTCCGCTCTCGGCGCCGAGCGCTAGTTAGTTTTCACGGCGCGCTCCCTCGGCACCGGACCGCCGGTGCCGCCAAGGCCTCCTGGCACCACCGTCGCTGACTCCGACGTACCCTCGGCATGGACCTCTCTCCTGGAGGATGAAGAGTTACTCCGGCCAGGCAAGAGCCGTCGAGTCCGGTGCTGGAAAGCTCCCCGGTACGCACCGTGGTCGAGCTCGCCCGGAAGCTGCGTCCGAGCCGCCTGCTCTGCAGCCGAGCGCTATGCTCAGTCGGATCGCCCGGCACCGATGTCTGCCGCGGCACCGACAATATCCGCACCTTTCACTCTGGCCAGGCAAGAGCCGTCGAGTCCGGTGCTGGAAAGCTCCCCGGTACGGACCGTGGTCGAGCTCGCTCTGAAGCTGCGTCCGAGCCGCCTGCTCCGCAGCCGAGCGCTATGCTCCGTCGGATCGCCCGGCACCGATGTCTGCCGTGGCACCGACAATATCCGCACATTTCACTCCGGCCAGGCAAGAGCCGTCGAGTCCGGTGCTGGAAAGCTCCCCGGTATGGACCGTGGTCGAGCTCGCTATGAAGCTACGTCCGAGCCGCCTGCTCCGCAGCCGAGCGCTATGCTCCGTCGGATCGCCCGGAACCGATGTTGGCCGCGGCACCGACAATATCCGCACCGTTAACTCCGGCCAGGCAAGAGCCGTCGAGTCAGGTGCCGGAAAGCTCCCCGGTACGCACCGTGGTCAAGCTCGCCCGGAAGCTGCGTCCGAGCCGCCTGCTCCGCAGTTGAGCGCGATGTTCAGTCGGATCGCCTGGCACCGATGTCTGCCACGGCACCGACAGTATCCACACCGTTAGCTCCGGCCAGGCAAGAGCCGTCGAGTCCGGTGCTGGTAAGCTCCCCAGTACGGACCGTGGTCGAGCTTGCTAGGAAGCTGCGTCCGAGCCGCCTGCTCCGCAGCCGAGCGCTATGCTCCGTCGGATCGCCCAGCACCGATGTCTGCCGCGGCACCGACAATGCCCGCACCATTAACTCCGGCCAGGCAAAAGCTGTCGAGTCCGGTGCTGGAACACTCCCCGGTATGGACCGTGGTCGAGCTCACTATGAAGCTGCATCCGGGGTGCCAGCTATGGTCGAGCTCACTATTCCCTCCACGGCGGAGACAGTGTCCACGGCGAGGGGGCTGATTGCAACGACAGCATCTACGCTGCCTCAACCCCCGGCACCGCCGGTGGGGGTTACATAGTCGATGGGCAAGCCTGCCTTGATCAGACCACCCTACCTCGGCACTGCACAGCAGCACCGTTCAGGGTCGCGGTTCCGCAGATGTTCTCGGTCCCGTCACCGATCTAGGTCTCGGCGCCGTTCTCCCTGTTGGTACCAATAGTGCTCGCGGCACCGGTCAGCATCCCGTTCGCCGGTCCGGGACACTCAGCTCCGATCAAGCCTCAGGCACTGCCCTCGGTCGACCGCCCGGCACAGTTTTGGTGGCAGGTCCCGTTCTCGGTACCGGTCTGTCTACCGGTACCGATCCCCGGTGCCGCATCGAGCGACGTCACTTACAGACGGAGACTCTACCAAGAGCTTTCAGCTCCTCCAGGGCCATCCAGCCACGCATCAGTGTCGTCCCGTGCGGACACTTCATATGCGTAGCACTCTGTTTTCCGATGTGCCCTCCAGAGTCTTCGAGGAGACCTATCAGTGGTCATTCTGGACGCCGTGGGTGTACTACCACGCCAGAGGCGTACTGGTGATCCCATCTCACTCCGTTCCCTCCGAGCTCTGGGTGCCAGAGGTGCCAATTAGTCGTCCCCGTCCGACCGGTACAGAGCAACCCCCGGTTCGGCACCGGGCTCCCAGATCCCACCGGATCAGGAGGTCGTCCAGGAGCTCAAGCCCACACAGGACCCGCTTGTCCCGGGCCTTTCTTCTTCCTCCTCCCCAGATGAGGCGGGGGCAGGAACATAGCCCTCTGGCCCTCCTCTAATCGAAATGCGACCAGCCCCTAAATCCAAAGAGGCTGGGCGTGTGGTCTTACTGGGCCATAAGATGTACCCGGAGGGGGCCCTGCAACTTCGTGTAGCGAACCAGCAAGCCCTGCTTATCCGCTACTGTGGGTGGCGGTGGGCAAATTTACAGAGTCGGTTCTTCGGAACTCCCGTCAAGAGTTCGATGCTTTCCTGCAGCAAAGGACGGAGCTGGAGAGAGCTTCCCTCCAGGCCTCATTGGACGCAGCTGACTCCGCTGCCATGACTCTGGCCTCGGGTGTTGCCACGCGGCGCGTTTCAGGACTCCAGTTATCGAGCCTTCCCTCGCAGCTGCGGCACGCTATACAGATCTTGCCCTTCAGTGGCACAGGCCTGTTCTCTGACAACACTGGCCCTAGGCTGCAGAACCTAAAGGGCAGCAGGGTCACTTTGCTCTCTCTCTCTCTCGGCATGCACACGCAGGTAATTCAGTGCCGACGCTTCCGTCCCCAACCTCCGCTCTTACCCTGCGCCTTGACAAGGTCAGGACATGGCCAGCGGGCGTGGCTTACACGGTCGTGGCCATCAATCCGCACCCCAAAGGAGCCAGAATCAGGGTCCTTCTGACCATCAATGGGGCAAAAGCCTACCCATCCTCGCCCCTCCTAAGGACCCCTCTCACGAGCGATTCCTCTGGCAAGAGGTGCGGACGCTCCTCCTCATCGGAGCTATACAGGAGGTACCTAAGGGCGAAACCTATTCCCCTAAGCGAAGGGAGGTCTCAGACCTATCCTAGGCCTGCAGGAACTCAACAAGTCACGATGCAGATGAGTTCCGCATGGTACCCAGGGCGACCGTCATCCCATCCTGGGATCCCGGAGACTGGTACGCCACCCTCGATATGAAGGGCACGTGTTTTTCACGTTGCCATTTCTCTTCCACACAGAAGGTACCCTCGGTTTGGGGCCTACCATCGTTATTGCCAGTATACGGCCCTCCCGGTTGGCCTCTATACAGCCCAGGGGTATTCAAGGTGCATGTCTGTAATCGCCGCCTTTCTTCGCCACCGTCTGATACACGTTCTCCGTGTCTAGACGAGTGGCTCATTCGAAGAACCCCCGGGCCCAAAGTACCAGTCATGTGGGCATTGACACGAACCTTTTCCTGTGTCTAGGCCTGATGATCAATAGTAAAATCCACTCTGATTCCCATATAGGGAAGGGAATTCATTGGGGCCGTCCTGGACTCCAGACTCGCCAGAGCCTGCTTTCCTCAGCCTTGGTTTCAGGCGAGGGTAACAATTGTACAAGGTCTACGGACCTTCCCGCCAACTTGGGCTTGCTCTTGCCTCGGTTTCCTGAGTCACATGGCTGTCTACACGTTTGCAACTAAACATACCAGGCTTTGCCTCTGTTCACTTCAATCGTGGCTCACCTGGGGGTGCCACCCGGGCAGAGATGGCATACTCGTGGTCGTCTCGTTTCCACCGAGCAGCCTAGGCTCCCTCGACCGGGAGTCGGCGTCCTCCCCGGTGTATCCGGGGATGCTGTTTCACTCACCCCTCGGGGTCCCTCGTGACAGACAGCCCATCTCTCGGCTGGGTGCGCGCCTGGTGTAGTTCCGCACTCACGGCCTTCGGTCAGCGCAAGAGCTGGCCTTACACATCAATGTCCGAGAGCTGAGAGCAGTCTGCCTTGTGTACCAGGCGATTCAGCTGGCGGATCATCTCAGCAGATCCTTCCTGTCTCACAAGTGGTGGTTTCCTCCCGTCTTTATCTATTCCGTTTTCCAGAAGTGGGTCTTCCCCCGCATAGCCCTCCTCGCTTTCGCGAGAACGGAAAGAGGGAGAGAAATTCTCCTCGTTCCAAGGCCTCTCCCCAGGCTCGGTCTTGGAGGATTTTCCTGAGGCCATGGATCAGCCATCTGCCGTACGCTGTCCACTGTCCCCGCTGGTTCACAAGGTCCTGCTCAAACTCCGCAGGGACAGAGCGCCCCTGATCGGGTTCGCTCCAGTGTAACCTGGGCAGCACTGGCACACCATGTTGCTACACCTCTCGGTAGCAACCCTCTTGGCACAGACCCCATGACGCAGAATCACGACAACCTTCACCACCCGGTCTTGTAATCCCTGCACCTCACAGCAGGACTCCTGCGTGGCTAAACCGATCCGAGTTACGTTGTTCGGCCTCGGTTCTACGGGATTCTCCGGGGTGGTAGAAAATTCGTCCATTCAATTAAAGTATCTGGCCGAGTGGAAGCGTTTCTCATGCTGCTCCGAAACGCACAATGTTTCTCCCGCCGAGATCCCGCTCCGTTCCATCTGGCTCCTCAGGGCTTGGAGCGTTTATGCACACCCCCCCCCCCCAAGTGGGGCCCCGCCATAAACCTGGCTCTTCAATCTGGTTCTACCCAGTTTTATGACTGCCCTATTCGAGCCAATGTCAACATGCTCATTGATATAACTGTCCTGCAAGGCAGTTTCCTGTAGTCTTTCCTGCGGCCACACGAGTCTCCGAGCTTCAGACTCTCACAATAGGCCCAAGGGATACTGTGTTCCTCAAGGACAAGGGCAGTTATTACCACGTCCGACCTGCCTCCCCAAGGAGGTGTCGGCCTTTTATATCCACCAGGATATCTTCCTTCCGGTCTTATTTCCGAAGCCACTCTCTGTGCAAGGAGAGCAACGGTTGCCCTCCTTTGACATCTGCAGGGCGTCCGCAATCTATATCTAGCGGACAGAGCCCTCTCGTAACGCCCCCACAACCTTCATCGTACCGGCATACCGGACGAAGGGCATACCTGTCTCCTCCTAGAGGATTTCATCTTCAATGACGTTGTGCATCTGCACCTCTTCTGTTTCGGCCCATGTGCCATAGAGCCACCTTGCTGCACATTCCGCCAGGGCTCACGCTTCTCAGCTGCCTTCCTGGCTCGCATTCCCTTTCGGGGGATGTGTTGTACACCTACCTGGTCCTCGATCCACACCTTTGCCTCATTGGTCCGGGAGTCCAGAGCTGTTGCAGCCTCTGGCTTAGCGGTTGCGTTCTGCAACATCTAACTCCGACCCCACCACCTACGTAAGGCTTGGGAATCACCTAACTGGAATGCATAGGAGCAATCACTCGAAGAAGAAAAGACGGTTACTCACCGTAGTAACTGTTGTTCTTCGAGATGTGTTGCTCCTATCCATTCCAGACCCGCCCTCCTTCCCCACTGTCGGAGTAGCCGGCAAGAAGGAACTGAGGAGCGGACGGGCCGGCTGGGGTATATATCCTGCGCTATAGCGGCGCCACTCCAGGGGGCGCCCAGCCGGCCCGCCGGAGTTGCTAGGGTAAAAATCTTCCGAAGAGCCGTGCACGCGCGGCGCGCACACCTAACTGGAATGGATAGGAGCAACACATCTCGAAGAACAACAGTTACTACGGTGAGTAACCGTCTTTTATGACCTGGCGGGTGTCCTCCTTCTGCCAATTGTGAAGGCGCACTCGACCTGGGTGCAGGCCTCGTCGGCAGCCTTCTTGGTCCACGTCCCTATCCAGGACATCTGTAGGGCCGCTACCTGGTCTTCGGTTCACCTTGCACTATGCGATCGTCTTCCAGACCAGGGATGATGCTGGGTTCAGCAAGGCTGTGCTCCATCCCGAGAATTTGTGAACTCCTACCCCCCTCCAACAGATATAGCTTAAAATCACCTACTGTGGAATCCACATGAGCAATCACTTGAAGAAGAAAAGACAGTTACCTTTTCTGTAACTGGCGTTCTGTGAGATGTGTTGCTCCTGTCTATTCCACATCCCACCCTCCTTCCCCTCTGTTGGAGTTGTCTGACAAGAAGGAACTGAAGGTGGGGGGAGTGCATGACGCCCCTTATAGTGCGCCAGGTGCCACCCAGAGGTGTGTTTGTGTGGGGGGGCACTCCCCCTACAGGTACTGCTAGGGAAAAAACTTTGGCAGTGGTGCACATGGCGAGCATGCACACCTACTGTGGAATAGACATGAGCAACACATCTCGAATACCAGTTATGGAAAAGGTAACTGTCTTTTCTGGTCCTGGAACTGGGCATGCCTCGATCTCCGGGCTTCAAACCCGGTGCCTCCTGCAGCAAGCCCATGCCTTTGGGTGACCTGCACTCTAGCTGTCTAGAGTGCTTGGGATCGCTGTCAGCTCTGCCACTGGTTCAGTCCACATCTGAAAAAGGACAGGGAGGCCAGGCTGAAGTCCCTCCTGATGGAAGTGGCGCTCCGAACAAGTCAAACTTGGCACTGTGTACCTCAATGTTGGTATGAAGAGCTGCTGCAGAGAGAGTCCTATTAGGACTCTTGCCACCCGTTCCCCATGCCCGGGGCCAAGAAAGAAACATAAGAAGCAGCTATCTGAGAGGTTCCCATCTCTAAGAATGGACAATCATGGGGAGTGCGACCTGTGTCCGGCCACACCTCTGCCCCTGCTCTGCAGGCAATACCGTCGACTCCGCCCTGTTCACAGGCTCTGTTGAGTCCAGTACCTGACCAGCCGCTGGCACCAGAGGGGCAGTGAGGCGCCAGCAGGATCACGGTGCCATCCATCCCGGAGGCGTTTGTTGTGGCCAGGGACTTGCTGGTGTGAAAGTAGAATGAATTATATTACAAAAATAGATAGGATTAAAGAAATGCTGTCTGTACCTTTAAGGAAAATCGCTGGAATGCCGGAGTCCAGGTGGCAGGAATACAGACATTAACATAGAACAATTGCACCGTTTAAGGGCAATTGGTGAAGCATTAGCCTTAGATCGATAAGAGTTAGTAAGGAAGTAGGATATGCATGCTATGCCCCAGGTGAATTTTGCTGTTTTTCTCTCTTTGTCCCTTTGTTTAATTCCCGCTCTTTTATCTGTATAAATAAGACTGTTTGGGCCTTGCATGGCACTCACATTATCTGTGTGTTATTGGCAGAGCGCTGTGCTAATAAAAACAGAGTGGTCTGACAAATTGTGAGTCTTGATTCTAACTTTGACACTGGCATGTTTGCTACCACCATTGCCAGCAGTACAACAGCAGTGAGGGAAATCAGAAGGGAGCATGTTTCCCTGAGCTCCCATTTGGTACCAGGCCCCTAAGCACTGTCTAGAGGGAAACCGTCTCTGCTTACGTCGAAGCAGGCTTCCCTGTCTCGGCACCGATCTCTGGATCCTCGGCACCGTCCCTTGGAGCCGACGGGTACCACACCCCCCTCGCTCCCACAAGATGACTCATCATCCAAGTTGGAGGTTGAATCTTGCACCCAGACGAGGCACTGGTACCAATACCCCAGCAATCAGCCCTGTGTAATGGTGGATTCCAGGGTGGGGGTTCCTCCCAGCGCCTGGCCCAGAGAGCAATGGCCATGCGATGCAATGGCCTTTTTGGACCCCCTGGGGTTTTCCTCTGCTGCCTGGCCCCCCATGTATGCACTCCTACTCAGTGGTGTCAGAGAAGGATTCCTCTGTCACATCAAACAGCACCCAACCTAGACTATGATACTGAGCCAGCTACCGACTCTCAGAACCTGGAGCTATGGGATCCGGTTGGTGCAGAAAGAGAGGAGGAAGGTCCCATGCTGGTGCAGGCTGCCGCCTCCTCCTCCCCAGAAGAGGCAGCAATGGGTGTTTCGCTGCCCCATGACACTTCAAGGCTCACCAGGAGTTATGGAAGGTGACCTTGAACTTAGGGCTGGAAGTGGAGGTAGTTTAAAAAGTCCTCCAACAGCCTGGTCAATATCTGGGCTGCAGTGGTCCCGTCGAAGGTAGCTCTGCCTCTCAATGAGGCCATCATGGGTCCAGTTAAAACCCTGTGGCAGACCCCTTCCTCACTGCCCCTCATGTCAAAGAAGGCAGATAGGAAATACTATGTCTCCGCCAAAGGATAGGAATATGTATGTTCCCATCCCCCTCCCGGATCCTTGGTGGCCTCGGCAGCCAATGAGAGGGAAAGGCCAGGGTTGTAAGGGGCAACGCCCAAGTCAAAAGACTCAAAAAAAGCAAGACCATTTTTGTAGGAAAATGTATTCTACCCATGGTGTATAGCTCCACATCTGCAACCAACAGGTACTGCTGGGCAGATATGACTTTCACTCCATGTTGAAATTTAAAGATTCGCTTCCCCCAAGAGTCCAGGCAGGAAATAGTTGCTCTGGTGGAAGGGAAGGCGGTGGCCAGGGCTTTCCTAGAAGCCACGTTTGACACAACGGATGTGATGGCTGGGGCTGTGGTGTCAGCAGTCGCCATGCAAAGGGGCTCCTGGCTTCAGTCCTCTGGCCCCCAGACAAAGGTCCAGCAGTCTCTTCAAGACCTTCTGTTTGAAGGGACTTCGCTCTTCTCAGAGCTAACAGATGCCAAACTGTGCAGCCTAAAGGCCTCCAGAGCCACCCTCAAGTCCTTGAATCTCCGTGCCCTGGTGCCTTCGAGGAAACATTTCAAGCCCCAACAGCCGGCCTGCTTCCCAGGCCCGCCACCTTGTCAGGACCTGTTCAAAAAACAGAACAGAAGTTATAGGTGCAGACAGCTGCCCCCATCTGCCTCAGCCTCACTGCCTGGCCCCCCAGATACTCAGGGGGCTCCAAGCAGAACTATTGATGGGCTGCCCAAGGGTATTATACCAGTTCCCATACCAGATCCTGCTTCTCTACTGTTTTTGGACCATCTCTCCCGCTTCAGCTTGGCAGGTCCCTTATCACCGCAGACCATTGGGTGCTGAATACGGTGGAGGAGGGTTATACACTCCAGTTCATTTCCATGCCCCTCTGCTACACCCCATCCCTCTTCAGGGACCCTTCTCATGACCAACTTTTAACCCAGGAGGTGTAAGGTCTTCTCTGGGTAGGAGCTCTGGAGGAAGTGCCTCGGAATTTAAGAGGGAAAGGGTTTCACTCCCATTATTTCCTAATCCCGATGCCAAAGGGCATCTCCGATCCATTCTAGACCTGCAATGCCTCAAAAGGGTAAAGTTCCACATGGTCTCCCAGTCCCCCATCATTCCTTCCCTGCATGCAGGGGACTGGTACGCTGCCCTTGATTTGAAAGATGCCTATTTCCACATCTCTATTTTCCAAGACCACAGAAGTTTTCTCAGGATCACTGTGAACCACACTCATTCCCAGTTTATCATCCTCCCATTCAGCCTGTCAGCAGCCAAATGGGTCTTTGTGAAATGCATGGTAGTAGCGGCAGCCTTCCTGAGACGGTGAGGAGTGCAAGTGTATCCGTATCTCAGTGACTGGCTTGTGAAGGGCCGGTCCAATCCCAGGTGAAAGCCAGCAACCACCTCGTGCAACCAACCTTTCGAGCACTGGGCCTGCTGATAAACGACCAGAAGTCGACACTCATCCTGGCTCAGAGGATAGAGTTTATCAGAGCGGTGCTTGGTTCTACCCACACCAGGGCCTTCCTCCAGAAACCCACTTCCAGTAAGTGGTGTCACTGATATCACAGGTCAAGGCCCACTCCATCATGACAGCCTGTTTTGGCCTCAGGCTGTTGGGTCACATGGCCGGATACACATACGTGGTGCGGTATGCGAGGCTGCACCTCAAACCCTTTCAGGCTTCAGTGGCCTCGGTGTACTGGCTAAACTGCCATCATTTGGACTTGGGGCAGGCACTGTGAGCGCCAATCCTTGCCTCTCTCAACTAGTGGACAGACCCTAGTTTGTTGGTAGGCTTGGGCGTTCCCTTCGTCAGGCCCCAACCCTCAGTATCCATAAGCTCAGATGCATCCAAGCTCGGTTGGGGGGCCCAGCTCAAAACATAAGTTCGGTGATCCGAGCAGGAGCTCTCATTACCTATAAACGTCAGAGAGCTCAGGGCGATCCTCCTAGCACGCCATGTGTTGTTACCCCCCTCGCCCCCATCACAAGCAAGGTGGTGCGAGTTCTCCTGCTGGTCACGCTTGGAATTAGCTCCGTCCATGGAGGGTGCCACCTTCTGGTCGGTGTCTCACCCATTGTCCACTCTCCTGTCTCCACCCTCTGGCTCTGGGCCCATGATGCTCCCGTGGTCCATGGCATCCGCTTCAGGACACTGCCCTCCGGCCATGCCCACCACTCCATTCTCCCCCCTCCCGGGGGTATTGGTAGTCCTGAGTCCAGGCACCTGCCGCAGTGGCCGTCTACACCCCCAAAGTCTAGCCCCTTGCCTCAGGGGCAAGCCGCAGTCTGTATAGGGCCACACTCCTCCACGGCCAGGTGCAGGGAAACAGGGGACCCAGGCCCGCCCACCACTCTGGATCCCGACCCAGGCACCCTCTGGCGGTAGCCATGTCCTGCCCTCCTCCTCCCCTCTACTGCTCGTGCTCCCTGGGCCACTTCCCCATGATCCCTGCACCCACTCGGCCCTTATCTCAATGCCTGCAGTCTGGCAGTGGTTAGCCAGAGTTCTCCCTGCCCTGCTACCCTGCCCAGCACTGCTTTGTCCTGGGTGCAGCCCTCCTTCTCTGAGAGCCTGTCCTCCTCCCTTCCTGGCAGAGTGAGCGTGAGCTCCCCTCAGCCCTGCAGCCTCTTACAGGGCCCAGCCTAGCCCTGATGGGCTGACTTCTCCTTTCCTCTGATTGGCCAGGTTTGCACAGGTCCCTCCAGCCTGCTTTTAACCCTTTCCCTGCTGGAGTAGGGCCCCACTACCTGTTCCCTCTCTTTCTGTACCCAATCTCACAAAATCTTGGCCAAATGCGCCGTCTGCCTGACAGCGTGGAAGCTCCATGGTTAAATCCTGTGGAACTGGCCTGTTCGGAGCAGGTCTGCTAGGTCTTGCTAGGCAGTAGGAAACCATCTACCAGAGCTACTTACCTCACCAAGTGGAAGTGATTCTCCGTTTGGTCATCACAGCTAGGGGCACTGGAACCTCCCTACAAGGGGGGAGAGACGCCGGCGCTTAAACTGTGGCTCTGCTTCTTCCCCCTGAGGCACCATGTCCACTCCACCTCTTCATCTGAGGCTCCTCCCTCCCCCCCCCCAGCCTGCTGCTAAAGTGGCAGGGCCATGGACCCTTGGCCCCCCTGTTCCAGTGCCCCACTTCTCACCTGCTGAGCCATCTCTCCAGACTGTTCTGGAGTATCTGCTTCAAACAGCCAGGTCTAGCGATTCCATCTGTTAAGGTTCACCTAGCAGTGATCTCAGCACTCCACCCCCTGCTGGGCGGTCGATCACATGAAATGTCCATTCATGTCCTCAAGGGTTTTCAAGGCTATACTTGCAAATCCAGGAACCCATCCCCCTGGAGGACTTAAACCTGGTCCTGTCAGAACTCACGGGGCCTCCCTTTGAGCCACTGGCATTGTGCCCTCTGTTGTATCTTTCCTGGAAAGTCGCCTTTCTGGTAGCAATTACCTCAGTCAGGAGGGTCTCGGAGATTAGAGCTCGTATGTCAAAACCTCCATACACAGTGTTCTTTAACTACAAGGTACAACATCGCCCCCACCCCATGTTCCTGCCGAAGGTGGTGTTGGAGTTTCATAGTAATCAGGCTATTTTCCTGCCCATTTTCTTCCCGAAGCGTCACAAGAATAGAGAGGAATGATATCTCCATACTCTGGATGTTAGGTGCACCCTAGTGTTCTATCTAGAAAGGATCAAGCCAACCCGTAAATCCACACAGCTCTTTGTAGGACAAAAGGCCTAGCCTCTTTGGCTCAGAGAATTTCATCCTGGATCACACTGTGCATTCGCATGTGCTACAAGCAGGAAGGTGTCCCACCACCTGCCTTTGTGTCGGCCCATTCTGCAAGAGCACAAGCTTCCTCAGTGGTGTTCAAGGCACAGGCCCAATCCAGGACATTTGAAGAGAGGCAACCTAGGCATTGGGACACAAGGCCGCCCAGAGGGGGGGCAAGTGGGGCAATTTGCCCCGGGCTCCGCAGGGGCCCCCAAGAGAACAGCTGAGGCTCCCGCCTCCGCCCCTCTCCTGGAGCCTCAGCGCATCAAGCGGAGTGTCTCCGGTGGGGCCCCTGAGCCCCACCCGCTCAGAGCCGCATGGGGAGGGGGCGGGGCTGCGAGCTCCGGGCTGAGCTCAGCTCCCTCCGCTCGCCCTGGAGCTCACAGCCCCGCCCCCTCACCACGCGGCTCTGAGCGGGGCGGGGCTCAGGCCCCGCCGGAGACACGCTGCGGCTGTTCAGTGACGCGCTGAGGCTCTGGGTGAGGAGGGAGCCGGGGGTAAGAGGCTGGGGCCAGGGGGGTTGGCTAAGGGGCAGGGAGTCCTGGGGACAGTCATGGCACAGGGAGGGGGCAGAGGTTGAGGGGGCGGTCAGGAGACCGGGAATGGGGGGGTTGGATTGTGGGCGTTCCGGGGGGCGGGGGTGAATAAGGGTTGGGGCAGACAGGGAGCAGGGGTGGGGGTCCCAGAGTGGTGGTGAGGGGGGTCTCTGGGGGACGGTGAGGGGACAAGGAGCAGGATGGATCAGGGATTCTAAGGGGGGGCAGTCGGGGGGGCAGGATGTGGGTGGGGGTCAGATAGGGGGCAGGGCCAGGCTGGTTGGGAGGCACAGCCTTCCCTACCCTAAAGCTCATTCAGCAGTTTGAGGCTTGCAGAAGAACCAAGCTGTTAGCTTTTCCATTAGGGCTCCCATCCCTTTCACTTCTCAAATGCCAAATTATAGTCTATATTTAATTTCAGTGCCATAGGGAGATTCATGTCAGGGGAGGGTAGCTTCATTTAAAATTAGCCACTGGGGGAGGGATCACATGAGAAGAGCAATATCCTTCCCAACCCTACCAAGGGAGACCCCCCCTCCCCTGCATTCCCTGAGGCTCCAGAGGGGTTAATTCAGTGGTTCTCAGACTTTTGTCCTGGTGACCCTTTCACATAGCAAACCTCTGAGTGCGACCCCGCCCCCTTATAAATTGAAAACACTTTTTTATATATTTAACACTATTATAAATGCTGGAGGCAAAGCGGGGTTTGAGGTGGAGACTGACAGCTCACGACCCCCAGTAATAACCTCGTGACCCCCTGAGGGTCATGCTGAATATGAGTCAACAGTGTGCCCTTGTTGCCAAGAAGGCTAATGGCATTTTGGGTTGTATAAGTAGGGGCATTTCCAGCAGATCAAGGGATGTGATCATCCCTCTCTACTCAGCACTGGTGAGGCCTCATTTGGAGTACTGTGTCCAGTTTTGGGCCCCACACTACAAGAAGGATGTGGATAAATTGGAGAGAGTCCAGCGGAGGGCAACAAAAATGATTAGGGGGCTGGAGCACATGACTTATGAGGAGAGGCTGAGGGAACTGGGATTGTTTAGTCTGCAGAAGAGAAGAATGAGGGGGGATTTGATAGCTGCTTTCAACTACCTGAAAGGGGGTTCCAAAGAGGATGGATCTAGACTGTTCTCAGTGGTAGAAGATGACAGAACAAGGAGTAATGGTCTCAAGTTGCAGAGGGGGAGGTTTAGGTTGGATATTAGGAAAAACTTTTTCACTAGTAGGGTGGTGAAGCACTGGAATGGGTTACCTAGGGAGGTAGTGGAATCTCCTTCCTTAGAGGTTTTTAAGGTCAGGCTTGACAAAGCCCTGGCTGGGATGATTTAGTTGGGTTTGGTCCTGCTTTGAGCAGGGGGTTGGACTAGATGACCTCCTGAGGTCCCTTCCAACCCTGAGATTCTATGATTCTATGACCTCCAGTTTGAGAACCGCTGGATTAATTTAATTTTAGCACCCTGTGTCCATTCACAGGCATGTGCTATTTTGAGCATTTCAGTTTTGACAACATAGGCTCATCCCAGATTCTGGAACAAGCTCAAATGCTCAGTTCGTGGAGTATGTACATAGTCTATACTAAAGACAAACCCACAGTAACCGTCTCCAGTTTGTGAGGGACCACATGGAGCCAGTCTCTAGGAAACAGATAAATGCATGGAGATTAAGTCCATAAATGGCTATTAGCCAGGATGGGTAAGGAATGGTGTCCCTAGCCTCTGTTTGTCAGAGGGTGGAGATGGATGGCAGGAGCGAGATCACTTGATCATTACCTGATAGGTTCACTCCCTTTGGGGCACTTGGCATTGGCCATTGTCAGTAGACAGGATACTGGGCAGGATGGCCTTTGGTTTGACCAATATGGCTGTTCTTATGTTCTAACCTAAATGAACCCAAAGTTATGGAGACAGATATGAGTCAAGGAAGCCAGCAGAGTATCAGAAACCTGGAAAAATCTCTGCTTGGATGGGCTCAGGTGTTTGGTTACAAGCTGAGGTGATTCAAAAGGTTTGGATTTTTTTTAAGCAGAATATTTTTATTGTTTCTTTAAACAATCAAACACAGCAAGCAGCAAATATTTGGCCACACACTTCTGAAACCTCAAACCATGTTCAGGTTTTGGCAGACTAATTTCAGCTTTTCAATTAAAAAAAACACAACAAATTTTGAAGGAAAGCAGACATTGTCCGTGATTTTTTTCTGCTTTTTACAACCCCCTAGTTTTCGATCCAGAAAAATTTTTGATGGAAAATATTTGTCCAACTCTCTTAATGAGCTTTAGTGCCTTTTAGCACTAGCTGATGCTGAGAACCAGTGATACCTTGTAAAGAAGTTTTCTCAAAACTGGGTTTGTGCCGAAATGCGGAAGGTTTATTTTTCCCAGGGGCGCCCGTGGGGGGGAGCGAGTGGGGCAATTTGCCATGGGCCCCGCAAGGGCCCCCAGGAGAATATAGCATTGCAATTTTTTTATAGAAGGGGCCCCCAAAATTTCTTTGCCCCAGGCCCCCTGAATTCTCTGGGCTGCCTTGTTGGGACATACTTTTTCTTCCCACCACGCCAGCACTCAGGAAGCTTGAGATGACTCTGCGTTTGGTTGGGCAGTGTTGCAATCTCCGTGTCCATGAACTCCGAGCCCACCTCTTACGGTACTTCTTGGGAGTCACCTAACATGGAATTGATGTGTGCAAGCACTCAAAGAAGGAAAAATGGTTGCTAACCTTTTTGTAACTATTGTTCTTTGAGATGTGTTGCTCACATCCATTCTACAACCCACCCTCCTACCCCTCTGTTGGAGTTGCCGTCAAGAAGGAACATTGAGGGTGCGAGGATGGCCAGTCCCCATATACCGTGACATGAGAGCGCTGCACTAGAGGGCGCTAGAGGTGACCTGAGGGGTATCACTGAAAGAAAAGTTTCCGGCGACTGTGTGCAGGGCACACACACCTAGTGTGGAATGGACGTGTGTAACACATCTCTAAGAACAACCATTACAGAAAGGTTAGTAACCAGTTTTTGTCCAAACCTGGGGCATTGTTCAGGGACACAGCTCAGTAGGCTTGGCTCTCACCTGTGGCTGACACCAAATTGTATTTTAATCCCTTGGGCTACATTTTTTCCCGAAAGTGATTAGTAAGTTTTGAGTGTCTGACTTGAGACACTGTAAAAGCGTCTAATTTTCAGAGGCCGTGTGCTCCCACTTTCTGATCAGGACCCTGTAAAAGGTCTCAGTTCAAAAGCACTAGTCATTGCTGAAAATCTAGGCATTTACCTTGATGTATCTAGTGCAG
This sequence comes from Mauremys mutica, assembly GCF_020497125.1. Lineage (NCBI taxonomy): Eukaryota > Metazoa > Chordata > Testudines > Geoemydidae > Mauremys > Mauremys mutica. Next base: position 22,670 of record NW_025423312.1, read on the forward strand.
GGTGGGGGAAGGGTGAACATATTTGGGACCCTGTGTGGGTTATTTTTGTGCCCCCACATTCTGCTCCATTTGCCAAGCTAGGGGTCTGATCCATTCCCCACACTTTGCAGTTGTCTTTGTGATACCCACAGTATTCTTTTCTGTTCACCACAGCCTCCCTTCCTCTCCCTTAAATTCTCCTTCTGTCACCATTCCCACATTCCCCTCCCACCCAGTCTCCCTCCCAGCCTCCTGGGTGGCTGAATTAACTAAGGGTTTGTCTACACTACCAAGTTTTGTCACCAAAAATTGCAACATGACTTTTGTCAAGAAAAACACCCAGTTTCAGTGACACACAACTTCCATCTAAATGAGAGACTTTTTTCTTCCCCCCTCCCTTTACTGTTGACAGACATGCAGTGTGGACACAATGAGCCTTTTTTCACCTTCATTGGGGTTTCCCACAATGCCAACCAGCCGCTTTGATCAGTGCTTTGAACTGCACTGCCCTTCAGCCAGTAAACAACAATCCACCCCTCCCCCTTGCAAGCCCCGGGAATTTTAAATTCCATTTCCTGCTGGCTGCCCCAGCATGCAGCGACTTCATGGCTTCCCAGGTGAGCATAGCTGGCTATCGTTCCAAACGCTCTCCAGCTTGGACCACTGTGGAGCTTTTTGACTTGATCAGTGTATGGGGAGAGGAATCTAAGCAGTCCCAGCTGCGAGTGACCTGTAGGAATTGGGACACGTATGGGCACATTTTACAGACCTTGTGTGAAAAGAGCTATGGGGGGGACACATTTTCACTCCCTGGGAATCCTCAGTTTCCCCTGCACTCCACCCCCTCTCACAGGTTTGACCATGATACCTGGACCTACACAGAGCTGTGATTTTTACCAGCAAACAATGGGTGCTTTAGTGTGTTTAACTGTAATTTGTGTTGATCAATAAAAGCAAACATTTTTAATGTTACAACTATTTTATTTTCTGTTCCACAAACTACAATTATCACTTCAGCCCTTGGTCCAGGCCGTTCAAGCATTTTCTCCAGAAATACTTGTTACATGGGATGTTAAATGAGAAGCATCAGGGAAGCAACTGCAAACAGTACACTTCAGTGCCCCTCACTGCCAGAGTGCTTCCTCAAAGCCTCCCTCGTGTTACCAGCAGCCCTCTGTGCTCCTCTGACAGCCCAAGTGTCTGGCTGCTGAAACTCTGCTGTGCATCAGTGCTCCACCCCTGAACATTTCACCCTTAGAGTCACAGAGATTATGCAAAGGGCAGCACCCAGCTATGACCATGGGGATATTCTTCTTTATAAGGTCTAGCCTGCCAAAGAGACACCTCCATCTCCCCTTCAATCTGCCAACAGCACATTCCACCACCATGTGGTGCTGTCTCAGCCTGTTAAAATATTCCTTACTGCTGTCCAGCTGCCCAGTGTAAGGTTTCATGAGCCAGGGCTGTAAGGGATAAGCCAGGTCTCCTAGCATCACTATGGACATTTCCACATCCCTCACTGTGATCTTGTGGTCTGGAAAAGAAGGTCCCTGCCTGCAGCTTTCTGTACAGGGCACTGTTCCTGAAGATGTGTGTGTCATGCACCTTTCTAGACCAGCCTGCATTGATGTCTGTGAAATGCCCCCAGTGATCCACAAGTGCCTGCAGCACTATCGAGAAGTATCCCTTCCTGTTGATGTACTCTGTGGCAAGGTGGTCTGGTGCAATAATAGAAATATATGCGCCATCTATTGCGCCCTCCCCCACAGTTAGGAAAGCCCATTCTTTGCAGAGCCATCCAGTATGTCATGCACATTTCCCAGAGTCACGGTCCTCCACAGCATGATGTGATTTATTGCCCTGCACCCTTGGAGTAATACAGCCCCAACAGTGGACTTTCCTACCCCAAATTGATTTGCAACTGACTGGTAGCAATCAGGAGTCACGAGCTTCCACACAGCGATTGCAATACGCTTCTCTACTGAGAGGGGAGCTCCCATTCTGGTGTCCTTGCACCACAGTTTGGGGGCCAGCTCAGCACAGAGCTCCAGGAAAGTTATTTTACACTTCCTGAAGTTCTGTAGCCACTGCTCTTCATCCCACACCTGCATGACAATGCGATCCCACCAATCAGTGCTGGTTCTCCTAGCCCAAAAGCGATGGTCTACCCTGCACAGCTGGTCTGAGACTGCCAAATGCAATGCCAGGTCGCTGCTGTCCATCTCTCCCAGAAAGTTGTCCGCCTGCGACTCTTCTTCCTCTGTCAGGAACTTGTGGAGTAACTCTGCTGCTATGTGTGATGTCCTTATGTCAGTGAATACAGCATAGGAGAAGTGCAGGATCCATGCTTTCTCACTGCTCTGCAGATGCTGAAGTGCACAGCAAAGAATGGCAGCTGGCAAATTGGTGTGAAAGGAAGCCGGAAACCCCTGGAGGGCTGGGAAACAAAGTGACAGGACATTATGCATGGTCCCAATATGCTCCATGATCCATTCCGCATTCCCACAACACATAGTGATGGATGCTGCTGCCGGGCTCTGTGGGATACATACCCACAGTGTGTTGTTCCCGGTGTCGATGAGTGAGCTAAAAATGTGGACACGATGTGTCGACAGACGGAGCAAGTGGAGACATGCTTTGGCGACTTCTTTTAGTGACTTCTGCCTGTCAACAGTACCTTCGGCGACAAAACTTCGTAGTGTAGACATACGCTAAGCCTGGTCTTATTTGTGTGGCAAATAATGGGAGATGGTGGCCATTGTTGTGAAGATTAGCCTGGCTGTGGGAAAATGGTGGCCAGCTGAACTAAGGATTGTCAGTGACCTCATCCTTACAGGGAATCACCTTGAGACAGTGCTAATGTTAAAAAGAGGCCAAGCATCTGAAGTTGGTTCTTTGCGGTTCCTAGATTTTGTTGGGGGCATGGGGAAGATATGGCAGGGAAACAGAGTGAGCCTGGGGATCCTGTGAGGTCATTAAACCAGAGCAGAGGTTAGTGTGAGGGACAGATCTGTACCCCCTCCCAGTGGGGCTAAGGGGGGTTTCTGTGATTGGAGCGGTGGGGGACAAAGTGACCCTGGGGAGCTTGCAAAATTAATACAAACAGAGCAGGAGAGACCCCCTGCGCTCCCTCTCTTCTCCAAAATGACCCTCACTACTAGAATTGGGGGGATCCTCAGAGAGCTGGAGGGAATAGATCCCTGCAATATTCCCTTTGGGATTGTTGAGGATAGAAGAACAAGCAGCAGTGAGGCACTCCTTGAAGGGTGTGAGCTCTCTGCAGTGAGGGTCTTTAGTGTACAAGACCCAACAATATGGAGGGAGGACCCCCTGCAGGTTTGGGTTCCCTCCTAAAAGGAGCTGGTCGGGTATAGAGCCCAACACCAGAAGTGGGGACCCTGTTTCTCAGGGGAGGGAGGGCTTGAGGGAGGGCCCAGTAACAAAGGGGTGGCCCACTGGGCTATCTGCAGTGGGGTCTTGGTGAGATTTTTAGAGAGGCTGCTGCTGACCCTCATGTGCTGTGATCTTGACCCAGCCCCTGGGGTCCTGCCTGTGTGTTTCAGGGTTTCACATTATCCAGACGATGTTCGGCTGTGGTTTCCGGGAAGACAACACCATTTGGGGGTTTTACCAGGATTCATATGATGGACGAGACTTTCTTACCTTCGATAAGGAGACCATGACATGGGTAGCAGCAGATATTGGGGCTCAGATCACCAAGAGGCGATGGGATGCTGAAATAAATGACAACCAGGGATGGAAACACTACCTGGAGGAGATATGTATTTCCTGGCTAAGGAATTCTCTAGAGTATGGGAAGGAGACTCTGCAGAGGAAAGGTAAGATGGGGGACATGCCCCCCTCCCCCCAGGGGACACTACAAGTTACATCTCCATTCCCCAGCCCCAGTTCCAAAATGGAGCAGGCGGATAGGGGGCCGTTCAGCTAACCTTGCGCCCTGGATGGGTGGGGAAACAACCCCTTCTCCCCCCGCCCCCCCAGCTCTGCTGGAAAAAAAGGAACAGAAATTGAAAATATTAAAAGCAGCTCACTGTAGAGAAGCTGCATCTCCAGAGCCACTTGACCAAATGAGCCCAAATTTGCAGCACAAATTCTACCTCTTCCCTTGGTGTGACGCAGCGTTATCAAGACAATCTGCTTGTGCGTGTGCATGTTGGAGCACTCTGAGAAATAGATTCTGTAGAGAAAGTGCCACTCAAGCTTAATTATGGAAGTGCCACCAGGTCTATGGACACCAGCTTCATTCACCATGTAATTCTTCCGCATTCACTGTCTGCACCATCATATTTGTTGTTATCCCCAGCCCCTGTGTCCCACCAATGACGGTAGCTTTGTCCTTGTTGCCTCTTTGTCCAAACACAGTCATCTATGTGCTTTCTTCTATGCCATCCCTTATATGTGGAATTGCCTTCCCCATACTAATCTGAAAGAAGGCTCCTCTTGTCCTTAAAGTTTCCCCTCCAAGACCTACCTTTGCTGCAACACCTGCTTACTTATTCCTTGATTTTTTAATCAATAAGATATCAGATAATCACATTCTTCTTCGAGTGCTTGCTCATATCCATTCCAGTTAGGTGTGTGCGCGCTGCGTGCACGCTCGTCGGAAGATTTTTACCCTAGCAACACTCGGTGGTTCGGCTGGGCGCCCCCTGGAGTGGCACTGCTATAGCGCCGGATATATACCCCTGCCGACCCATCTGCCCCTCAGTTCCTTCTTACCGCCCGTGTCGGTCGTTGGAACAGTGGAGCGCGGCTTAGCTGACCTCCACATCCCTAGCTTCTCGTAGTTATTTACTCTTTATCGTGTATATAGTTCAAGTTCTTGTAGTTATAGTTAATTTTAGTACGTATTTTCATAGTTAGTGTATATAGTTAAGCGGGGGATTGGGGGAGTAGCCCCCTTTCCTCCGACCCGGTGCGAGCTCATGCCCAAGGCACCGGGATTTAAACCCTGCTCGGCGTGCCAGAAGCCGATGCCGGTAGGGGATCCTCATGACTCCTGCCTAAAGTGCTTAGGAGAATCCCGCCTAAAGTGCTTAGGAGAATCCCACCTGACAGACAAGTGCCGAATTTGCAAGTCGTTCAAGCCAAGAACGAAGGAGCGGAACTTCCGACTAAAGCAGTTCCTTATGAAATTGGCCCTTAGTCCTGCGGTGCCAACACTGACCACCCAACAGACTGCATTGGTGAGGAGCGCTCTGGTACCGAAAAGGACTCCCGGCACCGACATCTGCCGGCACCGACTCCCCGGCACCGGTCCGTTTCCCCGACTGGAAAACGATGTAGTGCTCCGACCCCATCCTTGCAGAAGGAGCACGCATCAAAGTCCATCCGTCGGACCCCGGTAACTGCTGCGGCACCGCCAACACCGGCACCACAGTTGGCAGCTCCTCCTAGTGCGGCACCGTCGATTCCGGTCCCGCAAGGGCCGTTGAGTCTGGTGCCACATAGCTCCCCGGCTCACGCTGTGGTTGAGGCGCTCTCCCTTCTACGCCGGAGACCTTCTCAATGGCAAGAGAGCTCATCGCGATGATGGAGTCGATGCAGCCTCAACCCCCGGCACTGCCGGTGCAGGTTATCCAACCCGTCGGCAAGCTGGCCCTGATAAGGCCTCCTTCCGTCGGTCCACCGGAGAGACGTCTTTCCAGGTCGCGGTCTCAGAGACGTTCCCACTCCTGCTGTTCCCGATCCCGGCACCGCTCGCAGTCCTGGCACCGCTCTCCATTGCGGTACCGGTCGTACTCGCGGAGACGTTCAAGATCTCGGTCACCGGACAGATACTCTTGGTACCGATCTCTGTACCGTGCGTCCCGCAATCACTCCCGGCACAGGGACTCGAGATCCCGGTCAGCCTCCCGGCACCGGCACGGTAGAAGGTCCCGGTCTCATTCGCGGCACTGACAAGACCGGTACCGCTCACCGGTACCGCCCTGGGACCGAACATCAGGAACAGCGGCACCCTACCAGGGTCTCTCGGCACCGCCGTGGCCTCGGAGACACACGTCGATGTCGTCCCAGGCTGATAGTGCTTCTTACCACCAGGACCAGGCATCTGATATTCCGGGCCACCATCCAGAGGCACAAAGCCAGGAGCAAGATCCTCATCAATGGGCCTTTTGGACTCCGTGGGCATATCACGAGGCCCAAGGTGCCCCATTTGTGGCTCAACGCTCTGGTCCCTCAGAGCACAGGGTTCCCGAAGCGACAGTAAGCCGTCCTCCTCCCGCGGGCATGGACAAGGATCCACTTCAATCTGCAGACCCTGAGATTCCACCTGATGCAGATGGTGCTCCACCAGTCCATGACCCACCTCAGGACCCATTGGTACTGGGCCTCTCCTCCTCCTCCTCCTCTCCTGATGAGGCCGTGGCAGGAACATCCTCCTCTGATCCTCCGCCTATTGACCTCCGGGCCCATCAAGACCTCTTGCGGAGAGTAGCCCAGAACATGAATTTGCCAGTGGAGGAGGTTGCTGAAATAGAGGACCCTGTCGTAGACATATTATCGGCGGATGCACCCCTTCGAGTGGCTCTCCCGTTCATCCGCACTATTCAAGCCAATGCGGACACAATTTGGCAATCCCCAGCTTCTATTACACCTACAGCTAGGGGAGTAGAGAGAAAATATATGGTCCCCTCCAAGGGGTACGAATATCTCTACACCCACCCACCTCCCTGCTCGTCCAATCCGTGAACAAACGGGAGCGTCATGGCCAGCAAGCACCAGCTCCTAAGGCGAAGGAGGCTAGGCACATGGACCTCCTAGGCCGTAAGATCTACTCGGCTGGAGGCCTCCAACTGAGGGTGGCAAATCAGCAGGCCCTCCTAAGTCGCTATAATTTTAATACGTGGGTGTCTGTGGGGAAGTTTGCAGAACTCATTCCCCAGGAGTCCCGCGCAGAGTTTACGGCCCTACTAGAGGAGGGTAAAAAAGTGGTGAGAACTTCCCTCCAGGCCTCTCTGGATGCAGCGGACTCGGCAGCCAGAACGCTTGCATCTGGGGTAACGATGAGACGCATCTCCTGGCTACAAGCTTCAGGCCTTCCCCCAGAATTGCAGCAGACAATTCAGGATTTGCCTTTTGAGGGCCAGGGCCTTTTCTCGGACAAAACCGACCCCAGGTTGCAGAGCCTGAAGGACAATCGAGTCATAATGCGCTCGCTGGGTATGCACACGCCGGTGACCCAACGTAGGTCCTTCAGGCCCCAGCCATACCGCCCTTATAACCAGCCTAGGCCGCGTTAGGATACGACCAGACGGCGCGGCAGGGGGAATCGGCGGAGACAGTCTGGCCCTCAGGGAAACCAAAGTCAAGCGCCCCCTAAACCACCTACGGGGCCAAAACAAAACTTTTGATGGGACGTCCGAGGACGGCCCACCAGTTTCCCTGCCGGATCCTTCTCCCTCCTTCTTCAACCACCTCTCCCATTTCCTCCCTGCTTGGTTCCAGCTGACCTCCGACCGTTGGGTCCTCCGCACGGTGGAAATGGGATACCACCTCCAATTTGTTTCTCTACCCCCATCCCTCCCTCCCTACCCGTCCCTCTTCAGGGACCCCTCTCACGAGCAATTCCTCTTACAACAGGTCCGTACGCTCCTAAATCTGGGAGCCATAGAGGAGGTGCCAGAGGACATGAGGGGCAAGGGATTCTATTCCCGCTACTTTTTAATCCCCAAGGCAAAGGGCGGTCTACGACCGATCCTGGACCTGCAAGAACTCAACAAATTCATGATAAAGCTCAAGTTCTGCATGGTATCCCTGGGGACCATCATCCCATCCCTGGATCCGGGAGACTGGTATGCTGCCCTCGATATGAAGGACGCGTATTTCCACATCGCCATTTACCCGCCACACAGACGGTAGCTCCGGTTTGTGGTCAACCAACACTACTTCCAGTTCACGGTGCTTCCCTTCGGTCTTTCTACGGCCCCGAGAGTCTTCACCAAATGTATGGCCGTAGTAGCTGCCTCCCTCCGCCGTCGTCAAATACACGTCTACCCGTACCTCGATGATTGGCTCATTCGAGGGACTTCCCAGTTGCAAGTATCACAGCACCTGTGTGTCGTCAAAGACCTCGTCGGGAGGCTAGGCCTCATGATCAATGTAGAAAAGTCTACTCTGACTCCAACGCAGAGAATAGACTTAATTGGAGCAGTTCTGGACTCCAATCTAGCCAGGGCCTGCCTTCCTCTGCCACATTTTCAGACAATGTCTTCGAACATTCGAAGTTTTCAATCCTTCCCGACAACGTCAGTGCACACCTGCCTCGGCCACTTAGGTCACATGGCGTCCTGCACCTTTGTGACCAAGTACGCGAGGCTGCGACTTCGGGGCTTCCAAACCTGGCTTGCTTCACTATACCGTCCACACAGAGACAATATAGATTTGGTGATCACTATCTCCAGGATGGTTCTCGATTCCCTCACTTGGTGGTTAGACCCCACTGTAGTTTGCGCAGGGATGCCGTTCCACCCGCCTCAAACCTCGGTGGTACTAACCACGGACGCATCATCTCTGGGTTGGGGTGCCCATCTCGGGAACCTTCACACTCAAGGCCTCTGGTTGCCCCAGGAGCTGGCCTTGCATATCAACGTGAGGGAGCTGAGGGCAGTCCGTCTAGCATGCCAGGTGTTTCGGGTCCATCTCCAAGGCTGCTGTGTATCCGTGTTCACGGACAACACAATGAACATGTTTTACATAAACAAGCAGGGCGGGGCGCGCTCCTCCCTACTTTGCCAAGAAGCCACTCACCTGTGGGACTTTTGCATAGCCCACTCTATCGATTTGGTAGCGTCTTTTCTCCCGGGAGTCCAGAACACTCTGGCAGATCACCTCAGTGGTCGATCCGTCCCGACGTCATCCATTCCATTTTCTGGAGGTGGGGCTTTCCCCGCATAGACCTCTTTGCCTCCCGAGAGAACAGGAAATGCCAGGTGTTCTGCTCCTACCAAGGACGCTCCCCGGGCTCCCTCTCAGATGCATTCCTCCTCCCGTGGACAAGGCACCTATTTTATGCCTTCCCGCCATTTCCCCTCGTTCACAGAGTCCTACTCAAGCTCCGCAGGGACAGAGCCAACCTGATCCTCATTGCTCCAGCATGGCCGAGGCAGCATTGGTACACCCTGTTGTTTGACCTCTCAGTGGCGGATCCGATTCCTCTGCCACTGTGGCCGGACCTCATAACGCAGGACTTTGGCAGGCTTCACCACCCAGACCTGCAGTCCCTTCATCTCACTGCATGGTTCCTTCGTGGTTGAACCAATCTGAGTTGTGCTGCTCTGCTTCGGTACAACAGGTCCTCTTGGGAAGTAGGAAGCCTTCCACTAGGATGACTTATCTCGCCAAGTGGAAGCGTTTCTCGCACTGGTGCGATCAGAGTAACTTAGTCCCCGGACAGGTTTCTATCCCTACTATCCTGGATTACCTCTGGTCCCTCAAAGAGCAGGGCCTGGCGGTCTCTTCTATAAAGGTTCATCTTGCAGCTATTTCCGCCTTCCACCCAGGCGAAAGTGGCCGTTCAATTTTTTCTCACCCCATGGTTTCCAGGTTCCTTAAGGGACTGGAACGGTTGTACCCCCAAGTCCGTCGCCCAGCCCCCACCTGGGATCTAAACCTGGTGTTGACCAAGCTTATGGGGGCCCCCTTTGAGCCTTTGGCCACCTGTTCCCTGCTGTACCTTTCCTGGAAGACGGCCTTCCTCGTTGCTTTCACCTCGGCGAGGCGAGTCTCGGAGCTTCGTGCCTTGACAGCTGATCCCCCTTATACAGTCTTCCATAAGGACAAGGTACACCTGTGGCCACACCCCTCTTTCCTCCCTAAGATGGTGTCTGCTTTTCACGTCAATCAAGACATCTTCCTCCTAGTTTTTTTCCCGAAGCCGCACTCATCGCGCCGGGAACAACAACTACATACTTTGGATGTCCATAGGGCTCTTGCTTTTTATATAGAGAGAACAAAACCCTTCCAGCGTACACCTCAGCTCTTTGTAGCGGTGGCAGACCGCATGAAGGGCATGCCGGTCTCTTCCCAGGCGATCTCTTCTTGGGTAACATCCTGCATCCGAACGTGCTACGAACTGGCTCACATTCCCGCTAGCCATCTCACCGTCCATTCTACGCGGGCGCAGGCCTCTTCTGCCGCCTTCCTGGCTCATGTCCCCATCCAGGAAATATGTAGGGCGGCTACCTGGTCATCGATTCGCACCTTTGCCTCACACTACGCATTGGTCCAACAATCCAGAGACGATGCAGCCTTTGGCTCAGCAGTTTTGCATTCTGTGATGTCTCACTCCGACCCCACCGCCTAGGTAAGGCTTGGGAATCACCTAACTGGAATGGATATGAGCAAGCACTCAAAGAAGAAAAGACGGTTAATCACCATTGTAACTGTTGTTCTTCGAGTTGTGTTGCTCCTATCCATTCCAGACCCGTCCTCCTTCCCCACTGTCGGAGTAGCCGGCAAGAAGGAACTGAGGGGCGGATGGGTCAGCACTGGTATATATCCGGCGCTATAGCGGCGCCACTCCAGGGGGCACCCAGACAACCCACCGAGTGTTGCTAGGGTAAAAATATTCCGACAAACGTGCTCGCGGCGCGTGCACACCTAACTGGAATGAATATGAGCAACACATCTCGAAGAACAACAGTTACAATGGTGAGTAACCGTCTTTTCAGTCACATTTATTAATCAAAGCTTATTAAAGATTAATCAGCAGAAATATGGAAGGGAAGAGGTTAAATACTTTACCTCTCTGACTCAAAAGGACAGTTGCAGCATAGTCTGCTTCAAAATGTTAAATCACTATTATTCACAAATGTACCTTATATATTACCATGGACACAAATTCCCCAAATTAGTTAGCACCATTACAAACCATAATTTTTCCCTTCCCAAACAGTTCACTCTCGCTGTTCAAGGTTACTTTAAATTTGTACATTTTTTTTTGCAACAATTATACTAGTTGCTTATTTCTCTCACAAACCTCAGCAGAACATTGTCGTGTCCTTGGCCTTCTTTACAAATGCCAAGAAGAAAAAGCCATACACAGCAATGTAATGTGTAGTTCAGTACCAAGGGGCTGGGAAACGGATTTTTCAACATGTGTAAATCCTTTTGAAATCCATAATATTGGGGTAAATAGATTTGGTAACAACCAACGAGAAATTAGCCAATTAATATTAGCTAGTTTGAGAAGCAGTTTAGCACTGTGTGTCACTTTTTGTTAAATGGTCCTTTCCATCTCTAATTGGTCAGTTTGTGTAGTTCATTTTTTGCTCCCTGGCCAGGGCGAGATTTTCCCCTCTTCCCAATCCAAGAACTGATAGGAGATGGGAACAAACATAGTGTGTGATTAAGGATTGACACCTGTATCTGGAGCTTAGAGAAGCCTTTCAAAGTACTTGTGTTACTGTGGCAGGCAGCAGAGGCTTCTGGTTACTGCACTGATAAAATCTGGTCAGGGACCTGGATTCAGGGTTCACCGTTGCTGATGCTGTGAATTCGGCACAGAAATCCTCTAACATGGTGGTTATAGACTCATAGACTTTAAGGTCAGACGGGACCATTATGATCATCTAGTCTGACCTCCTGCACAATGCAGGCCACAGAATCTCATCCATCCACTCCATCCATGGTTCTCTCTCATCAGAGGGATTCTGTCTCATGGACTCTCATCCTCTCCCACTGCTGGGGTCTCAGAATTTCATGCTGCAAAGCTCCAGCAAAGACTGCCTGGATTAGAGCTTGAAAACAACTGACTTCAATTTCGTCTTTTTCCCAGTGCGCCCAACAGCTAGAGTGAGTGACAGGTCATCTCATGACGGCCTCACCACCCTCTCCTGTAAGGTCAGTGGGTTCTACCCACGGGACATCACCGTGGCGTGGCTGAAAAATGGGGAGAGCAGACAGCAGGAGACCTACTCGGAAGGCATCTTACCCAGTGGGGACGGGACCTACCAGACCTGGGTGACAATGGAGATTGATCCCAAGATCAAGGCCCATTATTCATGTCACGTGGAGCATGAAAGCCTGTTAGAGCCACTCTCTGTCCCCTGGGGTAAGGAGTTTGTGTGTGTGTCTGTTTTCCTAGTGGGAGAGGGGGAATCCAATAAACTCAACCCCTGAAAAATTCTCATTCGGATTTATAGGCTGAAGCTGGAATTTCCTCAGGGCCTGTGAGGCCCTGTCCCCTTTGGCCCTGTCCCTCTGCAGTCAAGTTCTTGTGCTAGACTTGGGACCCACAGTGCCTGGGGCTCATGCCTTGCTCTCCAGTTTGCTGCCTCTGGGGCTGTTGGATACATCTCAGCAATACAGTGTCTCTGAAGGGAGAAGATTAACAATGAGACATTAAGGCCTGAAGGGACCTTTCTTATCATCGGATCTGAGCTCCTGAATAGCCCAGGGCAGGGGGGAATCTCACCAGGGACCCCAGCATCTATTCTGGTCATCTGTGGGCAAACTAGATCTGATCCTTCAGAAAGAGATGCCCATTCCAGATGTAAAGTCTCCAAGGGATGGAGAATTTACCACATCCCAGGGGAAGCTCAAATCTGTCCCTTATTTCCAGACAGAATTGTTCTTGCTTCAGCTTGCAGACCAGTCTCAACTTCATGCACTCGTGGTCCTGCCATGAGTGCAGGGGACCAGTAGCGTAGCTAGCAGGGTTCCGGGGAAGCAGCCGCTTCCCCTCAGCATGTTTTCAAAAAGCGGCACCTGCTGGGCCGGCGCTGGCAGCAGCACGGCCGGAAGAGCCATGGGGGTGAGGCAGATGTGGCCGGAGGAGCAGGAGGGTCGGCTCCTCGGCCATCGCGCCCCACGCTCAGCGCGGCCCCAACTTCGCCGCAGCCACTTTCTGTGGAGGCGGCTCAGGGCTCGGCAGCCAAGCATTCCCAGCCATTTGCTAATGCGACAGGCGGGGGGAAGCGAAAGGGCCCCTGTGCCTTTAAGGCCGCCTGGCTGGCGAGCCCCGTGTGGAGCGCGCTGGGAGCAGGCTGGGGACAGGCGGTGGCGCAGGACGGTAGGTGAGCGGCGGGGGTCCAGGCAAGGGGCTCCCCGGGGCCGGGCCCGCAGGGCAGAGGCGCAGGCTGTGCTGTCTGGATGGGGGGCCCTGGCGTGGTGCAGGAGCCTGGGACTGAGGGGACGGGACCCCGTGGGTGGGGCTGGGCGGCACAGCCTGGGGGGGGGGACACCTGCAGAGCGCGCTGGGCAGGAGAGACTCTCCCGGGGACGGGGGGTATCCTCTCCCCCAGGAAGCCCACAGGAGTTGTGAGCTGGCCCTGGGGTTAATCTGGGGGGGAAACGGGAGGGGTCAGGGGTGTGGCCAGAGGAGGAGCCAAGGGGGCATGGCCAGAGGAGGAGCTAATGGAGGGCGCTTTTTTATGTTTGCTCCCCCTACACTTAAAACCTGGCTACGCCACTGCAGGGGGCTGGACGATATGACCTCTCAAGGTCCCTTCCAGTCCTATGATTTTATGATTCAGCAGGTGCTCAGAAACATGGCTCTGCAGGCCGTGCCCATTCTTGCCTATGTGGCCAGAGAGAGATGTTTAATTTTGGGAGCAGCTTGTTTCTGTGCGCAGTGATGCTGGAAGAGAGGGTGTGGCCTTGGAATGGAGCGAGGAGGCAGGTTAGAGTCCTGCATCAGCAACGAGAGTCTCCTATGCCCCAGCAGAAGAAAGTTGAGGAAGAATGTATTACACATGGAGCTGTCTTCCAGCCATCTTTTTGCGTGGTTAATCGGGATGTGGAAAAATGCAGCAGTTGGAAGTGCAAACAATTTCTAAAAGGGGAGCCTGCACTGGAAATCTAGTCAGCAGATGGTTTCACATCATAATCCTGCTACCACGTCCCCTGCCAATTTTTGTGTCATAAACCACATTTCCTTATTCTCTTAGAAATATTTTTCTTTTTGCTGCATTATTATGTAGATCTTTCAGACAACAGGAGAAGCTGATGAGGGAAACTGAAAGTGTATACAGAACTCTGGGTTTAACAGGTTCATATAAACCAAGAACAGTATTCAAATATCTCTGTCGTTCCCTCTTCACTTCCTGCCCCCTCAAAAAACACGCATTGTGTCTAACTCCAGTCATGCCAGGGAAATCCAGAGCTTTGAGGGCAGTTTCCAGTTTGTCACCAGATTCCCTCAATGGGACTGTGTTCCATTAGTCATTGTTATTGCCCAAAAGGGTCCGAGGTACTCTGCAAGAACGAGACCGACTCCACACTGAGAGTAATTGGCTTTAATGAAGGTAAAGTGACACATCTGCAACGGGGACCCCAAGTGTTGCTGTCACTGAGACGGGGACCCAGCGCCCTGTAGCTCGGCCTGGGGTGAAGTCCCCGTCTCAGTGACAGCAACGCTTGGGGTCCCCGTTGCAGATGTGTCACTTTACCTTCATTAAAGCCAATTACTCTCAGTGTGGAGTCGGTCTCGTTCTTGCAGAGTACCTCGGACCCTTTTGGGCAATAACAAGTGGCGCAGCGAGCAGGGTACTCTGGAAGACGATGCCGCTGTGGCAGAAGGTAGGGGAGGTAGTGAAGCCGTTGCTGTCCCTACAGCGCATACCGGGGTGACCCCAGACGGAACGCTGGGGGTCGGTAGCGCGGACCGTGGCAGGCTGGGCGGCTCCAGCTAACTGGCCGGGATTCCAGCAGGCAGCTGGGGTTACGTCCGAGCAGCTGCTTGAGAGCTTACAGCGGTTGCGGGCGAACCGGCAGTCTGGGACGGAGCGGCGGGCGATGGGGGAGCTAGGGTGGCTCCTCCTAACCACCCTTTGGGCCCAGGACGAGGAGGTGCTCCGCTGGCAGCGGGCCCTGGACGGGAAGGCGTTGGAGTGCACGGCGTAGGCAGAGGCCCGTGCCGGTGCCCCGGAGGTCGTTCGGACCTACAAGCGAGTGAGTTGTTTCGGCAGGGGCCAAGAGAAGGCATCCTACGCTGACTGGTCCGAGTCTGGGACAGTGCCGGGAACACCGGTATGCTTCTCCGGTATGAGCTGCATCAGCTGGGTGTCCTGACACAGGATGCGCAGGTTAAGGCAGCCGAGGGGAGGAAAAGGAACACAATGAGTTAAAGCTAAAAAGCTAAAGATAAGAGACTAGCCCCAGTCAAGGA
The DNA here is from genome assembly GCF_020497125.1 of Mauremys mutica. Lineage (NCBI taxonomy): Eukaryota > Metazoa > Chordata > Testudines > Geoemydidae > Mauremys > Mauremys mutica. Next base: position 37,782 of record NW_025423312.1, read on the forward strand.
CATCGCTTGCAGCTGAGACTTGGCGGACAACCAAAGAAAGGAGGGGGGCTTAACTGTGCCCAAGCCGCTGGGATGGCTGTAAAACCCGGCCAGACACTACCGGAATGTGTTAGATTCCTTTTCTCATGGGTAGAGAAACCCACGCCCCCGAAGAGACTGGAGCCTCAATCCAGGACTTCCTGACCAGGAAGGATATTGAGAACTGACCCTGGTGAAGAAACGAAGAATTGTACACAGGCAGGAAGAAATTTGGGACTCCTGCTGAAAAATGTGGTATTGATTGGATTTTGGGACTTCACCCCAGGCCGAGCTACAGGGCGCTGGGTCCCCGTCTCAGTGACAGCAACGCTTGGGGTCCCCGTTGCAGATGTGTCACTTTACCTTCATTAAAGCCAATTACTCTCAGTGTGGAGTCGGTCTCGTTCTTGCAGAGTACCTCGGACCCTTTTGGGCAGTAACAGTCATGAATGTCAGCATGGTCAAGGGGGGTTTAGGGGCTCATAGCCAGGACTCCTGAGTTCTGTCCTTGGCTCTGGGAGGGGGGGCTAGTGGGTTAGAGCAGGGGGGCTGGGAAGCAGGACTCCTGGATTCTGTTTCTGGAATGGGAGTGGGGGCTAGTGGGCAGAGTGGGGGAGGGCTGGGTGTCAGGACTCCTGGGTTCTGGCTCTAGCAATGGAAGGGGAGTGGGGGCTAGTGGGTTAGAGCAGGAGCGGCTGGAAGTCAGGATTCCTGGGGTCGATTCCCGGCTCTTGCACTGACTTACTCTGTGACCTTCAGGAAGTCTTTTCCCCCTCCAATTTAGGGATGATACTGACATCCATCCTCCCCTAGTGTCCAGGACTTCCTACGGGGTGGTGTGGTGCTCCACTGGAAGGGGTGGAGGGTTGCAGGACTCAGCCCTTATCTGGGGAACTGACTGACTGATCCCTGCAGTGAGATGAAAGAGGGTTTTAGTGGGGATTTTTCCCCATTGATCAGTCTCTCCATTCCATTTCAGAACCAAATAACAGTCTGATTCCCGTTGTGGCTGGAGTTATCACTGCAGTTGTCCTGATTGGTGGTATAATCGGAGTAGTCATCTGGAAAAAGAAACGCTCAGGTAAAGAGCCTGGGATGGGGGGATTCCCTGGATTTCCTGGGCCCTGCACACCCGCCTAAGGACAACAGCAGTACAGGAGCCAGTGTCAGTATGGTGTAACTGCCCCACCGCGGGACTGAGCTAATGATCCCCATGGGAGCTGCTGGAGGGCCAGACCCAGAAAACGGGTGTGGGTTACAGTTAATATGGGGCTAGATTTTCCAAAGAGTTCAGCACCCAGTGCACCAAGGTCTTTGGAAACTGTCTCATTGTGTCTTTCTCTCCTGCTGATCAAGAGCACCTGGGACCTTGAGTCCATTACTGAGCGCCAGGGGTCTGTGCTGGGCCAGGGGCCCTGTTTCTGAGCTGTGGACACAGATCGGAGTTGGTTCCTGCCTTGGGAGCTGCATTCACTGACATTTGCCTTCTCTCTGCAGGGAGGAAGGGAGACGGCTACGCTGTAGCTCAGGGTAAGTGACAAGAGACCCATCGCCTCTTTTCAAGTGGCCACCTCCGAACAGCCATCAGTATTTCCTTGTGGATATTAACCTAGAGGCACTGACAGGAGATCCTTGCTCCCATCCACAGGCCTTGTCTACACTGAGGATTTTAGAGAAATCTCCAACTATTGCTCCAGTACCATAGAATCGTAGGACTGGAAGGGACCTCGAGAGGACACCAAGTCCAGTTCCCTGCACTCATGGCAGGACTAGGTATTATCTAGACCATCCCTGACTAACCTGCTCTTAAAAACCTCCAATGAGGGAGATTCCACAACCTCTCTAGGCAATTTATTACAGTGCTTAACCACCCTGACATTTTTTTTCCTAATATCCAACCTAAGCCTGCCTTGCTGCAATTTAAGCCCATTGCTTCTTGTCCTATCATCAGAGGTTGATTAAATATTTTTTTACCCCTCTCCTTGTAACAACCTTTTATGTACTTGAAAACTGTTATCGCATCTCCCCCTTGCTTTGAAACGTTTTGGTGAAAACTGAAACAAAAAATGTTATTTAGCCCTTTTCCCATGTTCTATTACTGTCTTTCCTTCCTCCTTGACTAATGGGCCTGCCCTGTCCTTGGTCTTCCTCTTGCTTCTAATGTATTTGGAGAATGTTTTCTTGTTTCCCTTTATGTCTCTAGCTAGTTTGATCTCATTTTGCACCTTGGCCTTTCTTATTTTGCCCCTACATACTTGTGTTATTTGTTTACAGTTATCCTTTGTAATTTAACCTAGTTTCCACTTTGTGTAGGACTCTTAAAAAAAAAATCATTGAAGAGATCCTGGTGAAGCCAATGTGGTCTCTTGCCATCCTTCATTTCTTTCCTGTGCAGTGGGATAGTTTGCACTTGTGCTCTTGATAATATCCCTTTGAGAACTTTCCAACTCTCCTGAACTGTTTTTCCCCTTAGACTTGCTTCCCATGGGATCTTACCTACTGTCGCAACCCTATACATAGTTATGGCTTCTGTATGGCCAATTGTCGGTCCACGGCCATCTTGTTCTGCTAAAAGGACAAGGCAGCCTCCATCTTGGACCAGGTTCTTGTTCCACAGGAGAGGGCAGAGACCTAATTCTGCCCAGCAACACCGTGGTGTCGTGTGCAACCCTGAGGTGCGGTGTGCAACATTCTAGTGCTGTGTGCATTTTCCCGCTCTTTCTGCCTGGTCATCTAGGGGTCAGGCTAGTGCCTTGTGCAGAGCCGCCAGTGTGCCGTGTGCAGATCCTGTTGGCGTGGGGGGCAACAGTTCAGAGCCTGGAGGGTGTAGGAGCCAGGGACCAATCAGATGCTGACACGAGTGAGTGAGACCCTTCGAATAAAACTAGGTTTCCCCCCAAAATCTTTGTGGAGTGTCCGTGTGTCAGCTGAAGGGCCTGATCAACCTTTTGGCCAGGGTCTCCTCCCGGTATCGCTAGCTCGTGTCGTGTCGTCTTGGATCCATTCTATCAGTTCGTCATGCTTCTGGTGTCTGTTCTGCTGGTCAGCTGCGCCTGGAGTGCGGTATTTGCTTTCTAATTTCTGACAGTTTGCTTGCCTAGCTCCCTCTATTCTCTCCTTGTAAACTGCATTGCCTAGCTTACCGCCGCTAGGGGCAATGGTGAGCTACTCTTTCCCTGGCCGGCTTGAGCCCCACCCCGGTCTCGGGAGAATCAGTGGCAGGGGGAACACCGGCGAACGTCTGCGGCGTGCCCCTCAGGCAGGGGAGCGCCGGCAAGAGTCTGCAGCGCGCCCCTCAGGCAGGGGAGCGCCGGCAAGAGCCTGTAGCGCGCCCCTCAGGCAGGGGAGCGCCGGCAAGAGTCTGCAGCACGCCCCTCAGGCAGGGGAGCGCCGGCAAACGTCTGCAGCACGCCCCTCAGGCAGGGGAGCGCCGGCAAACGTCTGTAGCGCGCCCCTCAGGCAGGGGAGCGCCGGCACGAGTCTGCAGCGCGCCCCTCAGGCAGGGGAGCGCCGGCACGAGTCTGCAGCGCGCCCCTCAGGCAGGGGAGCGCCGGCACGAGTCTGCAGCGCGCCCCTCAGGCAGGGGAGCGCCGGCACGAGTCTGCAGCGCGCCCCTCAGGCAGGGGAGCGCCGGCACGAGTCTGCAGCGCGCCCCTCAGGCAGGGGAGCGCCGGCAAGAGTCTGCAGCGCGCCCCTCAGGCAGGGGAGCGCCGGCACGAGTCTGCAGCGCGCCCCTCAGGCAGGGGAGCGCCGGCAAACGTCTGCAGCGCGCCCCTCAGGCAGGGGAGCGCCGGCAGGAGTCTACAGCGCGCCCCTCAGGCAGGGGAGCGTCGGCAAGAGTCTGTAGCGCGCCCCTCAGGCAGGGGAGCACCGGCAAGAGTCTGTAGCGCGCCCCTCAGGCAGGGGAGCACCGGCAAGAGTCTGCAGCGCGCCCCTCAGGCAGGGGAGCGCCGGCACGAGTCTGCAGCACGCCCCTCAGGCAGGGGAGCGCCGGCAAGAGTCTGTAGCGCTGTCGGGACCCGGTTCCTGCGGCTGACTGGCCGGGTAGGGAAACGCAGGCCCACCCTACACCACTGCGTTCCAGCCCAGGGCCCTGGCGGGGGTGAGACGAGGGTCCCGCCACTGGGTTAGCGGGGTTCTTTCCGCAACATAGACTCACCGCCGTGTTGTTCAGTCCCTGGGCTACTTCCTACCCAATTACGCGTCCCCCTGGTCCCTCCAGTTCGTCCGGGTAGACCGCGTCTGGCAGCTCAAGCTCTCCCCCCGGCGCAGGCTCTTCCAGTTCCTCGGGGTACTCGGCGGCAGGCAGTCCTGGTAGGCCCAGTCCTTCCTCCAGCTCAGGTTTCCCCTGGTCCAGGGCCTCCCCTGGGGTGACAGCAGGGTCCGAAGGGAGCAGCGTGCAGTCTGCATCTGCCTCCCTCCCTGGTGCTGCTCTGACTGAGCTAAGGGCCCCGCCCTTTGTACTTCCTGTTCCACCCCTCCCCTTCCGGGGGGTGGAGCAAGCTTGGCCTGGCCCCGCCCACTCAGGTTGAGAGAGTGGCTTTTTACCCTCAGGCTCGGAGGGAAGCCACCCTGGCTCCCTACACTCCCCCTCCCTAACTCGGTACCAAGTGTGTATACAGTGTATAAGGATTGAATTATTGAGCTCATAATTGCACAGTTGTCTAGTTTGTATAGTTGTTCTGGGTTTTAATAGATAGTTAATTGTAGACTGTTTTAGGTTGTGTGAGTTACTGCTCTGTCTTTGTCTGGAGTGCTTGGTGCTAGGTGCTGTCTCCACCTGAGGATTAGCTGACCAAGGGGTTTCTGTCCCCGCGGTCTGTGTGAGTGGAACCTGCGCAATCGCAGCCGCACCACACTCTGGGTAAATCCCTTAGTGTAAAAGCAAGGGCGGTTGAGGCAGTGGCCTGTGGGTCTCTTTTCAGTGTTGCACCGGGCACCGCTCTGACGAATCCGATTTCCATCTTGTGTAATTGGTGTGTCTGCCTACTCAGTGTGAAGCAGTGAGCAGTATAGAGTTGTACTGTTAATGATTTTTGGGTGTGTTTATATTGTTTAATAACATCCCAGCTAAGAATTGCCTCCTCCCCTCAGCCCAAGTTGTAACTATCCCCCAAATAAACGCAGCCACTTGGCTTTAAACCTTATTCTGGTCCAGCCTGTTTTTCCTCTCCCAATACAAAGCTTATCGAACCGCAATCGGTTTCGGACACCTACCAGCTCCCTGAGTTTGCTAATGTCTGCCTTCTTGAAATCCATTCTTTTATTGTGTTTTCCCTGCTACCATTCCTTAGAATAACGAACTCTATCATTTCATGGTCACTTTCACCCAAGCTGCCTTCAAATTTCAAATGCTCAACCAGTTCCTCCCTTTATGTCCAAGTCAAATCTAGAACAGCCTCTCCCCTAGTAGCTTTCTCCAGCTTCTGAAAGAAAAATTGTCTCCAATACATTCCAGGAACTTGTTGGATAATCTGTGCCCAGGTCTGTTATTTTCCCAGCAGAGATCTTCTTCAGTAGTGTAGAGTGGCTGTAGACATGTTCTATAACTTTTCTCAGAGGAAGTCTAGATGATAATGGTTAAAAACACCTGAACCCCATCTCCTCAATTGCTCCACCTTTGCTATCACTGGTGGAATTACATTGCTTGTGGATATGGGTCCCAATTTTGCTCATGTAGACAAGTCGATAGTCGGGAATGTATAGAGTGGTGTTGAGCTGAATTATTGTCCCCCTAGAACTGTGCTGTGTGTGGCTGAGTGTGACCCTGAAGGTATTTGACCTGCTTTTAACGTTACACTTCTTTTGACTTACCTGAAAGTTGGTTTCGGTGTGTAAGGAGCCAGGGGGGCCCCCTACCGAGCCGGACCAGGACGCGCCGCGTTCCCCGCCGGCGGAGGCGGGGCCACGGTGAGTTCGCTCCGCTCCCAGCGGCAGGAGGGGCGGAGCGGGCCGGAACGCGCCGCGGGTTCCGCTGGACGGGGCGGGGCCACGGCAAGTTCTCTCCGTCCCCAGCTGTGGGAGGGGCGGAGCAGGCCGGGACGCGCCGCGCTTTCCGCCGGAGGGGGCGGGGCCAGGGAAAGCTCGCTCCGTCCCCAGCTGTGGGAGGGGCGGAGCGGGGAGTACAAAGGGCAGAGCCCTTTGCTCCGTGGGCGCGGCGCCACGGACGGAGGCAAAGGCTGACGCTGGACTGCTTCCGCCCAACCCAGCTGCTGACCCCGGGGAAACGGAGGACCCCGAACCCCTTGCGGAGCCGGAGCTACCCGCTGCGGTCTATCCGACCGAGCAGGACGTCCGTGTATCCGGACATTTGCCAGCGGTCCCCTGCTAGAGGGGCCCGCTAGAGACTTTTGCCGGCGCTCCCCTGCCTGAGGGGCGCGCTGTGGACCTGTGCCAGCGGTCCCCTGCTAAAGGGGCCCGCTAGAGACTTTTGCCGGCGCTCCCCTGCCTGAGGGGCGCGCCGTGGACCAGTGCCAGCGGTCCCCTGCCTGAGGGGCGCGCTGCAGACTCGTGCCGGCGCTCCCCTGCCTGAGGGACGCGCTGCAGACTCGTGCCGGCGCTCCCCTGCCTGAGGGGCGCGCTGCAGACTCGTGCCGGCGCTCCCCTGCCTGAGGGGCGCGCCGTGGACCAGTGCCAGTGGTCCCCTGCTAAAGGGGCCCGCTAGAGACTTTTGCCGGCACCCCCCTGCCTAAGGGGCGCGCTGTGGACCTGTGCCAGCGGCCCCCTGCTAAAGGGGCCCGCTAGAGACTTTTGCCGGCGTCCCCCTGCCTGAGGGGCGCACTGTGGACCAGGGCCAGCGCCCCCCCCCCTTGCTAGAGGGGCGCGCTAGGGACTCATACCAGCGCCCCTGCCGGAGGGGCGCTCTGTGGACAATTGCCAGCCTGCTCGTGCCAGAAGGGCGTGCCCCGGCTCCCTCCCCCACCGCCGACGGAGGTAGCGATGGCAGCCCCGGCTTACAGTGGCACCTGACCAGGGACCCTGACCCATCCCTGCCGGAAGGGATCCGAACCAGGACGCGGTGGCCGCCCTGGGCCGGACATGGAGGTAGAGGCCCTTATTAAGCTCCTGGCCGAGAGCCAGCAGCAGCAGCAGCAGCAGCTCGTGCAGCAGCTGGGAGCCCACCAGCAGCAGCTACTCCAGACCTTGGGGGTCCAGCATCGGGAGCAGCAGGCCCAATGCCTCCAGCAGCTCGCCACCCTGTGGTCGAGCCCCGGTGGCGCCGCACCCGGGGGGGCTGCGTCCCCCGCCCCCCCCGCCCCACTGATACGTCTGGCCAAGATGGGGCCCGACGATGACCCCGAGGCGTATCTCGTCACCTTCGAACGGGTGGCGACAGTGGCTGGGTGGGCCCCGGATCAGTGGGCGACTCTCCTGGCCCCCTATTTGACGGGGCCTGCGCAGAAGGCATACCGGGGACTCCCCGACGATGAGGCTCGGGTTTATGCGCGAGTGAAGGCCGCCATCTTGGACGCTTTCGACATTACCCCCGAGACCTTTCGACGGCGGTTTCGGGGAAAGCGATATCCTCCCGGCGCCCGGCCCCGAGCAATCGCCCAGGAACTACAGGACGCGGCCAGCAGGTGGCTCCAGCCGGAGCGTAGAACCGCCGCGGAAGTGATAGAACAGGTCGTTATTGAACAGTTCACCCACATCCTCCTGACACCCGGGCGGGCATGGGTGCTGCGGCACCGACCTCAAACCCTGCGGGCGGCCGTAACCCTCATGGAGGACTTTCTAGAAGCTGAGGCCCCTCTAGAGCCGGCAGCCCGCGGCCACCCGGCAGGACCAGGCGCCCAGAGGCCAGAGCGGGGCCCCAGCTCCAAGCCGGGAACCCCGCCCCGGGCCCGGCGCCCAGAAGGCGGAGGGACCTCTTTCTCCCGACCCCCTGAGCCGCCACCGCGTACCGGCTCCGGACGCTGGATCCAATCCCCAGGGCCTGGCCAACCCCACGGGGCCCCCAGCGCCCCCACCCGGTCCGCGCGCTCAAAGCTAGGCCCCTGCTTCCGGTGTGGCGAGAGCGGTCACCTGCAATGCGACTGTACCGCGATGGAGTGTGACTTTGGTCACGTGTATGCAGGGGAACGACGAGCTCGCCCGCCCTCAGCGGCCAAGTTAACGGCTCCCATGGAGGTCGCCGGGACCCACGTGGTGGGTCTGATCGATTCCGGTTGCGGACAGACTCTTGTTCGACAGGCACTCCTTCCGGAGGGCCAGAAGACCACGGGGGAGGTTCGGATCCAATGCATCCATGGGGACGTGAGACCGTACCCTACGGCTCAGCTCCCGCTCACGCTAAACGGAGCAACCCAGCTGCTGAGCGTGGCCGTGGCCCCGTCCCTGGCCTATCCGGTCATTCTAGGTCGGGACTGGCCCGGGTTTGTCGACGTGCTCCGATCCGTGGGCCCGGCCGAGGCGTTCGAGGGCGCGTCCTCTGAGCCCAATACCAGCCCCCGTATACACGCCGACCTGGACGATGCCCCCCTCCCCCCCCCCCGGCCTGGACGGACGGAGGACCGGGGACCCCGCGGAGGGCACCACGGACTTTAGTCGGGATCAGCGGGAGGACCCTACCCTCAGGTTCGCATACAAACAACTAGCCCGAGTCGAGGGGGATGTCGTGGACGCCCGCCAAACTACCTACTGGCCTAGGTTCGAGCTCCGCCACGACCGCCTCTACCGCGTGGAGCGAGACCCCCGAACCGAGGAGGTTCAGACCCAACTCGTGGTTCCCCGCATGCACCGGCGGGCCGTCTTGAAGCTGGCCCACGACATCCCCGCCGCAGGCCATCTGGGGCCGGAGAAGACCGCAGCCAGGGTCCTCGCCAGGTTCTTCTGGCCCGGTATTCACCGCGAGGTGAAGGACTATTGTGTTTCCTGCCCGGACTGCCAACACGCTGCCCCCGCGGGTATCCGGAAGGCCCCGCTGGTCCCCTTGCCAGTCGTAGGGGTGCCGTTTGAGCGGGTGGCAATGGACCTCGTTGGGCCTTTCCCCAAAAGCCAGGCGGGGTATCAATACATTCTGGTTGTAATGGACTATGCCACCCGCTTCCCCGAGGCCGTTCCCTTACGCAGTATCACCGCGCGCACTATTGCCGCCGAGCTTCTGAAAATCTTTGCCTGGGTAGGCCTCCCGCGCGAGATTCTCACCGACCAGGGGACCAGCTTCACATCTAAGCTGTTCCGGCAAGTATGTGCCCTGCTGGGGATCCAGAAATTGCAAACCTCCGTATACCACCCCCAGACAGACGGACTCGTCGAGCGGTTCAACCGCACCCTGAAGGGGATGCTATGACGCTTCCCCACACAGGACCTCCACCAGTGGGACCAACTACTTCCTCCTTTGTTACTGGCGATCCGGGAAGTCCCGCAGGCGTCTACGAAATTCTCGCCCTTCGAGCTCCTCTATGGACGACGACCCCGCGGCGTGTTGGACCTCCTGAGGGAAACGTGGGAACACACCCCGTCCGCGGCGCAAGGTCTCCTGCAGTATGTCCTACGGCTACAGGGGCGTCTCGCACAGGTGGGTGAGCTGGCCAGAGAAAACCTGAGCACCGCCCAGAGAGCTCAGGAGGGGCAATATAATCGGGGCGCTCAAGCCCGGACGTTTGCACCAGGGGACCGGGTCCTCCTCTTACTCCCCTCGGAGGAGTCGAAGCTCTTCGCCCGCTGGCAGGGCCCCTATGAGGTGCTTCGACGAGTGGGCCCGGTTACCTATGAAATCCGACAGCCCGGCCGCCGGAAAGAAAAACAGGTCTACCATATAAACCTGTTAAAACCTTGGAGGGAACCAGAAGGGCTACTGATTGCCCCGTACCCCCCCGAGCCAGACCTGGGCCCGGAGCCCCCTGAGGTCGCTGAAACCAGCCGGCCCCAGCTCGCTGAGACGCTCACCCCCAAGCAGCAGAACCAAGCCACCCGCTTGATAGACGCCTTCCCCACGACCTTCACCTCAAGGCCCGGAAGGACTACCCTGGCCCAACATGTGATCCAGACCAACCCCGGGGTGGTAGTCCGGGGGTCGACGCGGCCATTGCCTCGGCGAATGCAGGGGGCCGTGGAAGACGAAGTCCAAGCAATGTTGGAGCTCGGGGTTATTGAGCGCTCCCAGAGTGAGTGGCGGAGCCCTGTCGTCCTTGTCCCCAAGCCCGATGGGAGCCGCCGATTCTGCATCGACTTTTGGAAGGTCAACGCCATTTCGAAGTTTGATGCTTATCCCATGCCTCGCGTCGACGAGCTCCTGGAGCGGCTCGGGGACGCCCGATACATTACCACCCTAGACCTTACGAAAGGGTATTGGCAGATCCCCTTGGAGCCGCAATCTAAGGAGAAGACTGCCTTTGCCACTCTCTCTGGGCTATATCATTTCACTCGAATGCCGTTCGGCCTCCATGGGGCCCCCGCAACCTTCCAAAGGTTGATGGATCGGGTTTTGCGACCCCATACTACATACGCTGCGGCTTACCTCGATGATGTAGTCATCTACGGCAGCGATTGGGAGGGCCATCTCAACCAGGTAGCCGCTGTCCTCCGCGACCTTCGCGCCGCCGGACTTACAGCCAACCCCAAAAAGTGCCAAATCGGTCGAGAAGAAACTACGTACCTGGGCTACACCTTGGGCCGGGGGCTGGTGCGGCCCCTCATCGGGAAGGTTCAAGCACTCCAAGCGTGTCAGCCGCCGACTACCAAAAGACAGGTACGGCAGTTCCTGGGCCTAGCCGGCTATTACCGACAGTTCATACCCCACTTCGCAACCCTTACGGCCCCTTTGACCGACCTCTTGACGAAGGATAGCCCCCGCCGAGTGCGCTGGTCGGCCGACTGTGAGGAAGCCTTTCTAGCGGTCAAGGCCCGGCTGTGTAGCGAGCTGGTACTTTTCAGCCCGGACTTCCATCGCGACTTCGTCGTGCAGACCGACGCCTCCGACGTCGGGCTTGGGGCGGTCCTCTCGCAGGAGGTCGACGGAGCGGAGCACCCGGTTGTTTACCTAAGCCGGAAGCTGTTCCCCCGGGAACGGAACTACTCCGTTCTGGAGAAAGAGGCCCTGGCGGTTAAGTGGGCAGTGGACGCCCTCCGCTATTACCTCCTTGGTGCCCCCTTTACGCTTGTTACAGACCACGCCCCCCTGAAGTGGCTCAACGACATGAAGGACACAAACCCCCGGCTGCAACGGTGGTACCTCACGTTGCAGCCCTACGCCTTTTCGATCCAGCACCGGGCGGGGCGCGAGCACACTAATGCGGATTTCCTGTCCCGCCTCGGCGAGGCTGAGGATGCCAGCTCCGACGATCGGGAGCTGGATTAGAGGGGTGGGGTATGTAAGGAGCCAGGGGGGCCCCCTACCGAGCCGGACCAGGATGCGCCGCGTTCCCCGCCGGCGGAGGCGGGGCCACGGCAAGTTCGCTCCGTCCCCAGCTGCGGGAGGGGCGGAGCAGGCCGGGACGCGCCGCGCTTTCCACCGGAGGGGGCGGGGCCAGGGAAAGCTCGCTCCGTCCCCAGCTGTGGGAGGGGCGGAGCGGGGAGTACAAAGGGCAGGGCCCTTTGCTCCGTGGGCGCGGCGCCACGGACGGAGGCAAAGGCTGACGCCGGACTGCTTCTGCCCGACCCAGCTGCTGACCCCCGGGAAACGGAGGACCCCGAACCCCTTGCGGAGCCGGAGCTACCCGCTGCGGTCTATCCGACCGAGCAGGACGTCCGTGTATCCGGACATTTGCCAGCGGTCCCCTGCTAGGGGGGCCCGCTAGAGAATTTTGCCGGCGCTCCCCTGCCTGAGGGGCGCGCCGTGGACCAGTGCCAGCGGTCCCCTGCTAAAGGGGCCCGTTAGAGACTTTTGCCGGCACCCCCCTGCCTAAGGGGCGCGCTGTGGACCTGTGCCAGCGGCCCCCTGCTAAAGGGGCCCGCTAGAGACTTTTGCCGGCGTCCCCCTGCCTGAGGGGCGCGCTGTGGACCAGGGCCAGCGCCCCCCCCCCTTGCTAGAGGGGCGCGCTAGGGACTCATACCAGCGCCCCTGCCGGAGGGGCGCTCTGTGGACAATTGCCAGCCTGCTCGTGCCAGAAGGGCGTGCCGCGGCTCCCTCCCCCACCGCCGACGGAGGTAGCGACGGCAGCCCCGGCTTACACGGTGCTTGTGAAATCTGGGCCTGATCCAAAGCCTGTTGAAGCCAATGGGTGTCTTTCCATTGATTACAGATCAGCACCACTCTGTCCCCTCGATGACCACGAGTTCAAATCCCCTCCTCAGTTGTCTCTCGCAATTAGCTTTAGGAACAGACTAAAACTATGGGAAATATTTACATAAATTAAGGACGGTCTTGGAGGCCGTCTAATGCCTGGCAGCAAGAGCCGGTATAAAGTGCACAGATCTGCGAGGCCGTGCTAGGGTGTAGGAGTCCAGCTCCCTCTTTACCCTCTCAGGGGTGCCTCCAGCGGGTAACGGAGGGGGTTTGAGAAATGCCAACAAACCCTCCTCAGAGCACCACCCTTCCTCCTACAGTTGGCCCTCAGTCATGCCTCCCTCCCTCCTCCTCGTTACTCCAGAACAACGGGAATTCACGTGCAAGAACTTTGTTAACATGGAGTTAAGGTCGCAGGTGCTCAGCCCTGCCCTGGGCTCCCTGTGCCCTTTCAGAATGGGAGTGTTGAATTCCCAGAAGTCAAAGGTTGGCAAACCAGGATATGCAGAGGCATTATGATTAGGGCCCTACCAAACTCACAGCCTTGAAAAACGCGTCACGTACCGCAAGATCTGGTCTCTCGGGTGATTTTACCCTATACTATACAGATTTCACAGGGGAGACCAGCGTTTCTCAGACTGAGGGTCCCAACCCAAAAGGTGGTTTTCGGGGGGGTTGCAAGGTTATTATAGGGGATTACAGTATTGCCACCCTTACTTCTGCACTGAATTTGGAGCTGGGTAGTCAGAGAGCAGCCACTGCTGGCAAGGTGCCCAGCTCTGAAGGCAGCATCTTGCCAGACGCAGCGCAGAAGTAAGGGTAGCAATACTGCAACCCCTCTACAATAACCTTGCCACCCCCCTAGCCCCTTTTTGGGTCAGGACCCTGTCGACGGGTCGGACTCACCCCTGTGGCGCCTCCTGCTGGTGACTCAGGGAATTAGCTCTCTGCAGCGCTGGAGCGCCCTCTGCAGGCCGGTGATCTGCCTGTCTTCAGGCACCCTGTGTCCCTCCCTGGATCCGGTGCCCTCTTACATGGGGTGCTGCCCCCTAGCAGTAACCCCGTTCTCTCTGGGTTTCCCCTCCCCAGGGAACCCCCACTTTCTATCCCTACCTTGCCTCAGTATTGGCTACTGCCAGTCATTGTCTAGCTCCACACTCTGGGGCAGACTGCAGTATCAGCCTACTCATCACAGGCAAAGGGGGTTTGGACCTGCTGCCTTGGCCTACCCCTGGGCTGCCCTCTGCAACCCTCAGTACCAGTTGCCCTATGCTAGGCCGCAGCCTGGAGCTTTCTAGGCTGGAGCTTCCCCAGCTCCTCAGCCTTTCCCCAGCCCTGCTTCACCCTAGGTACCTTATCTCAGTTCCCTGCAGCCAGGCCCTTCTCCCTCTGAATGCAGAGAGAGACTGTCTGGGCCTCTGGCTTCCCTGGCCTTTTATAGGAGCCAGCTGTAGCCCAGTTGCTCGGTTTGGGCCGTGGCCCCAGCTGCAGCCACTTCCCCAATCAGCCCAGCCTTGAGAGCAGCCGCTCTCAAGCCCTGCCAGGCCACTTTTAAACCCCTCAGGGCAGGAGCAGGGGCCACCCTGCTACACACCCCCCACCTCAAGAACTCCTCCACCGGGGGGCGGGCGGGGTGCTCTACCGGCCCAGCTTTCTCCTCAGTTGGGCCCGCAGGGAATCCCTCTCTTGCCGCAGGCTCTCCAGTGTTTGGAGCAGTCTGCTGGCTTCTTCAATTGTCTGGGTCCCCACCATAGACCTCCCTGGTCCTATGTGGGTTCCCACATCAGTTTGGGTTCCCACCTCGGCCCTCTTGGCCCTTGTGTGGGTTCCCTGTTTAAGGTGGGGCCTCTCTGCCCCAGCCCCCTTCTCTCTGGAGGCCTCAGTCTGGACTACCCCTTCCTGGCAGCTAGTCCCAGACCGAACCTTAGTTTCCAACACTCCCCCTCTCTGCTTCAGGGGGCAGTGCCTCTTTATGTGGCCCTTGGTGTGGCAGTGGAAGCACCCTCGGCGCCTTCCCCCTGCCACAGCCCCAGTCCTGGTTGTTTGGGCCCTAGACCTTTCTTCTGGGCTGGCCCGGGCCTTGGGAGCTCTGAGGGCACACTCTCTTCAGGTGTCCCTGCTCCCCACAAGCCCAACAAGTTTGGAGCCCCCCTGTTAACTTCACAGGGGGCACTCGAGTCTTGACTGGGAGAGGCCTCTCTGCCCCAACCCAGTAGGGGCACACCCTTCTCAGGTGTCCCCGTCGCCCACAGGCGAAACAGTCTTTAGGCCCTGGCACTGGCCTCTAGCCCAAAGTGCCTGGCCCCCATTGAGGTCCGTGTGCCCGCCCCCGCAGCAGCTGAAGCAGCCGCGCTTGCTGCTCGGCGAGCCAGGCCACACAGGCTCTCCAGTAATAGTCTCTGTTCTTCATTTTCTCCACCATCTTAAAGTCCAGGCAGTAGTCCCATAGTCCTTGCCCTGGCCCCTTGTATCAGGGGCGGACCGCTATGCCTACATTCTCCACCACGTGTAGACGGGTCGGACTCACCCCTGCGGCGCCTCCTGCTGGTGACTCCGGGAATTAGCTATCTGCAGCGCTGGAGCGCCCTCTGCAGGCCGGTGATCCGCCTGTCTTCAGGCCCCCTGTGTCCCTCCCTGGACCCGGTGCCCTCTTACATGGGGTGCTGCCCCCTAGCAGTAACCCCGTTCTCTCTGGGTTTCCCCTCCCCAGGGAACCCTCACCTTCTATCCCTACCTTGCCTCAGTATTGGCTACTGCCAGTCATTGTCTAGCCCCATACTCTGGGGCAGGCTGCAGTATCAGCCTACTCATCACAGGCAAAGGGGGTTTGGACCTGCTGCCTTGGCCTACCCCTGGGCTGCCCTCTGCAACCCTCAGTACCAGTTGCCCTATGCTAGGCCGCAGCCTGGAGCTTTCTAGGCTGGAGCTTCCCCAGCTCCTCAGCCTTTCCCCAGCCCTGCTTCACCCTAGGTACCTTATCTCAGTTCCCTGCAGCCAGGCCCTTCTCCCTCTGAATGCAGAGAGAGACTGTCTGGGCCTTTGGCTTCCCTGGCCTTTTATAGGAGCCAGCTGTGGCACAGTTGCTCAGTTTGGGGCGTGGCCCCAGCTGCAGCCACTTCCCCAATCAGCCCAGCCTTGAGAGCAGCCGCTCTCAAGCCCTGCCAGGCCACTTTTAAACCCCTCAGGGCAGGAGCAGGGGCCACCCTGCTACAGACCCCTACAGTTACAACAGCGTTCCCTCTATTTTTTCCCACTCATGTGCGGAATTAATCTTGTTATGTGACACCAACATGGAGGTGACATGTGACAGATCACCTCCATACTGGGGCACATAACAAAATTAATGGAGTGAGGCTGAAGGGTTTGTTCGGTGTGTGGGTGAGGGCTCTGACTGGGGGTGAGGGCTCTGGGGTGGGGTTGGGGATGAGGGATTCAGGGTGCAGGAGGGGGCTCCAAGCTGGGGCAGAGGGTTGAGGTGTGGGTGGGTGTGGGGGGGGATGAGGGTGCTGATTAATGTTAAAAATAGATAAATACACCAGCCAGATTAGATTTACCAGAAACTATAAACTGTTCAGCCCCAGTTTCAGAATGTGTTTTAAATTGTCTTGCTTTCAGACCCTATCTCTATAGAAATTGCATTATAGCCCAAATGTACATGAATTGAAAATTTATACGTTTTATATAGGATCAAAGAGACTGTTATATAGGGACCAGTTGGCCTTTACCTTTCACTTTCCCGTCTCTTCTCTATCCCTTGCAGTCTGTCTTTCACCTACTCTCTCTGCTCAGGTTGCTTTCAACAAAAGGCAAGAGTAATTTTCTCCTCTTAATTCGGTTGCCTTGAGTGTTGTCGCTGTCGCCTTTGCCTTGTGTTTTCAAACAACAGGTCTTGGCTTTGTTTTGGTGTTTCTCCTACCTGCCCACATTTTCATCAGCGCCCTTTGGGAGCTCCTCTTCTTAGAGGGGATAAAAATCACAACTTTAAAATTTTTATTTAAATTATGACATTTAAATTTAGGGGTTTTTTGAACATTTCAATCAAATTTCTTATTTACATATTGCTAGTTCTCTTTCATTTTATGGTCTTATATTGTCAGAGTGATGTTTTGTACTTGTTGGGGTTTTTTTTTTAGATTCTCAATTGTTAATAAAATTTCAGATTTTATGTAATTTTTTTTCTACTAAGAACTTTTCAGCACAGATGAGCATTTTAAGTGTGAAAAGACAAGCCCAAGGCCTCATTAATATTCCCTATTATAAGACTATACAGACACAGAATTGAAAAGCAAGTAGCCTGTGCTCTGTGCCTCCTTTGTGAAGACCTTTGAGATCTACTAGTGAAATGCGATGTGTAAGAGCTAGATGATTTGCGGCCAGCATCACCATCCAGTATACTGCACTTCCACAAGTAAAGAGCTGAAATGCTTCTTCAGCCACCAGGTTTTGCAGTTTGAAGTCAATAGGACTTGTGCCCTAAACCCCTCCCTTAGATGGCTAAAGGCAGGCCGAAGAGCCTAATTTTGGGTTCCACTTTTTGAAAACTTTGGCCTGTATAAAATTGCTACTGTAAATTACTGAGAGTTTAAATAACTTTTTATTGTTAAAACAAAATTGTTTCACTGTTGAAGTGACACAGATTTTATGCCACTACATGACAAGTTCTTAATAAAAATACACCAAGTCCCTGATGCTGCAAATGCTTACTTAACTTTAAAACTCAGGATTGTTTCTGTGAGTACAGTTATGTATCTGTTTAATTGTTTGCAGGATCAGGGAATTAATTTTCAATATTTGGATTTTTGCGTACAGCAATTTTATAAAATTATGATACCCAGTGACTAGGGGTGCGGGGCCTGTGGGCTGTAGGGTGGGGCTGGGGATGAGAGGTTTGGGGTGCAGGCCAGCTGCCCTGGGGCTGGGGCCAGAGGACTTCCCGCAGCCCTCTCCCCGCCAGCAGCATGGGAGCTCTGGGGCTGGGAGAGAGGCCCGCGGCAGCCCTGCCCCAACTTGCTCCCCTCCCCAGTTCCCACCCACCCCTTACCTCTCTCCTCTCCCGCCCCCTGCTGCGCGGCCCTTTATAGGTTCTGCGCGGCCCTTTATAGTCTGCTGTGCAGCTTAGAGGGAACTTAGGTTACAACACTATGAAATATCAGATTTAAATATCTGAATAATGAAATTTACAATTTTTTAAATCCTGTGAGTGTGAAATTGACCAAAATGGATCGTGAATTTGGTAGGGTCCCAATTGTGATGCTTCCCACGTGACTTGAACTCTGCCCCAGTAGGTCTGGGAATAGGAACAGGAAGTAGAACAGCACCAGGCCAAACCAAACTTGCCCTTGTCTGTGTGCCCAGCACCACCCCAGATCAGCATTCCTCTTCATACCGTCCACACTGCTCTGTGCAGGGGCGGCTCTAGGCACCAGCAAACCAAGCTGTTGCCTAGGGCGGCCAAATCTAGGGGGCGGCAGGCTGGGCCGGTGGACCTGCCGCAGTCATGCCTGCGGGAGGTCCACCGGAGCCGCGGACGAGCGGACCTGCCGCAGGCATGACTGCGGAGGGGGCGCTCGTCCCGCGGCTCGGCTGGACCTCCCGCAGGCATGACTGCGGCAGCTCAAGCGGAGCCGCCGGACCCGCGAACCGTCCGCAGCCGTGCCCGCGGGAGGTCCGCTCGTCCCGGGGCTCCGGTGGACCTGCCGCGGGAGCTCAACCGGAGCCGCGGGAAGAGGGGACCCGCCGCGGGACCGAGGAAGGGCGGCGCAGCACACCGCGCTGCTTGGGGCAGCCTATTTTCTAGAGCCGCCCCTGGCTCTGTGCAGCACCGTTGATTAAGGGGCGAAATTAATTGATGTTGATTGGCAGGGGGACAGTTCCCTCTAACTTTTTCCATCCCTGTGCACAAATAATTTTGTTATGTGCACTAATATGGAGGTAATGTGTGGATACATGCCACCAGTACAAACAAAAAACCTAGATTTGATACATATATTTTAAAAGTTACCATAGGGATAATTACTCCAGCCAGGGTTGGTTAGGCATCTTAGAACTCACTACTCAAAGAATTAAATTTAAGTATAAGAGAAATAAATGTTTCACTGCACAAACCAGTCAGAAACCTAAAATAACAGCACTTGGAAAGAATAAAATGACAGAGAATATCTGTGCATTGCAGGAAGTACTAAGAAATAACAAGAACACAAGAATGTGTTGGAGGTGAGTGTGAAAGAGAAAGTGTGTGTGTGTGTGAGAGACAGACAGACAGACAGGGTGCATGTGTGCTGGCTGCTGGGGAAGTCTATGAGAGGCCGTACGCTGTCTCTTTAAGGCACTCACACCAGAAGGCTCAGGTCACAGCAGCTGAGCTCTCCAGCTCTTGAGCCCTGTTCCCCCCGCCATCCCCTGCACTGCAGAGATGGGGTACATGGGTGGGGGGAGGGGAAAACCCTGACATCAGCACCACCCCCCTCCTCCCCGTTCTGCTCAGCCAGGAGGAGGGTCCTGGGAGCAGCTGGCCAGGGGCTCCAAAGCAAAGAGCAGAAGCAACGTGGCTGCAGAGAAGCGGGGGAGGGGCACCTGGACACACAGAATTATAGAATCTCAGGGTTGGAAGGGACCTCAGGAGGTCACTTAGTCCCATCCCCTGCTCAAAGCAGGACCAACCCCAACTAAATCATCCCAGCCAGGGCTTTGTCAAGCCTGACCTTAAAAACCTCTAAGGAAGGAGATTCCACCACCATGCGCGGCTCTGCTAATTACGTGCGTGGCATTTGATTCACTCCTGGGTGGCCACGCGACCGTGCAGCTTAGAGGGAACATGGGGAAATCTATGGTGTGCTTCAAGGATCCCTCTGGGCACAGACCGAAGGGGGCTGAGTTAAGGTTGTTTGGCAGGGGTATCAGTGGAACTCCTTGCCAGAGGATGTTGTGAAGGCCAAGACTATAACAGGGTTTAAAAAAGAACTAGATAAATTCATGGAGGATAGGTCCATCAATGGCAATTAGCCAGGATAGGCAGGGATGGTGTCCCCAACCTCTGATTGCCAGAAGCTGGGAATGAGTGACAGGGGATGGATCACTTGATGATTACCTGTTCTGTTCATTCCCTCTGGGGCATCTGGCACTGGCTACTGTGAGAAGACGGGATTCTGGGCTAGATGGACCTTTGGTCTGACCCAGTATGGCCGTTCTTATGTATCCTTAACCCAGCATTTCCTAGTTTGCTAGCCGTTGAATGTTGAGTATTCAGTGCTCCTGTTCTAAAGAGGAATGAAGAGCACAAAGCAGTGCTGACCCCCTACAATGGTAAAGTTTTTTGCATGTGAATAATGGAAATCCTGGGAAGCTGCACTGTAGAGTGATCTGTGCACCAACCACCTCACTGCTAGGGAAGAGTAAGGTGATGACTGTTCTCTTTGGATAAGAGTCCCCGTATCTACTAACTACGCTGAAACCTGCCTTGTGAGAGATGCTAATGTACTCTCTCTCCTCGTCCTCCTCTGCACAGCAAATGACCAAGGATCTAGTGTCTCTGACGTGGCTGCCAAGGGTAAGTGAGGGGGACTCTAGCCTAGGGGTTCACTGCTCTCACTGAGGCCTCTGGAGAGAGACACCTCGTCCAAGTCATTGGACCCTGAGTCTCACTGGCCCATCCCCTCTAGCAAACCAGCTCCAAAGAGCAGAACAGAGAAGTTTTGAATCTCTTATTTCCCTTTTATTCACACTGGAGGTGCAGGAACAGGTTTGCAGCCAAATCCTCCTTGTTTTCTCTGAGATTAATTTAGGTGTGAAAGACTCTAGTGAGAGGGATTTCTCTGTGGCTGCTGGTACAGGATGGGGTTGAGATCAGCCTTTGTAATGATAAATCCAACTGCTTCAGAGAACAGTCTCCAGTGAAACTGAAGGGAGGAAGCAGCAGGGATATAGCCCAGCACCTCATCTTCAGGAACACAGGATCTCTGAGGGCTAGTCTACACTTACCTGCCGGGTCGACGCGGTGAGTTCGACTTCTCGGAGTTCGAACTATCGCGTCTAATCTGGACACGATAGTTCGAACTCCGGAAGCGCCGCGGTCGACTCCGGTACTCCACCACTGCAAACGGCGGTGGCGGAGTTGACCTTGGAGCCGCGGAGTTCGATTCCGCGGTGTCTGGACGGGTGAGTAGTTCGAACTAGGGTACTTCGAATTCAGCTACGCTATTCACGTATTGACCCCCCTTCTTAGTGTGGACCAGCCCTGACACTGGAGCTAAAAGCTTTGTCAGCAGATTTAGGAATTTTGTCCACTGAACACTGCAGCAGCTAGAGGGCGACCGTCCCACAGCATATGCACTTAAGCATTGCAAAACATGGCAGTTCTTAATAGACGTTGCCTGTGTTTAATTTCTGCAGCTTAACAGAGCCTGTTGGAGTCTGTGCCACAACCTGAGGGGATCCCAGAGAGGAAGACCCAGGACACCGGACGAGAGCTTTCCAGCAAGTTGAAAGAAGATATAAAAGGAGAAAGGAACACACATAAGTGACCTCACTTTCCCCACAATGCCACACCTACAAGGACTGGGGGAAAAAGATTGAACTGGGGGGGAGTTGCTGGTCTGAGGCAGGAAAGAAGGAAGCCTGTCTGTGTATGCAAAAGCTAACCTGTGTGTACTGGGTAAGACACTGCTTGATACAAATCCTGTCTAGTGTATAAAACTTAGCTTGCAATTTTCTTTATTTGCTAGGTCATGTACTTTGGTCTGTTTGCTATCTCTTATAATCACTTAAAATCGATCTTTCTGTAGTTAATAAATCTGTTTTATATTTTACCTAAAACACTGCGTGGTGTTTGAAATGCAAAGAGAAAACTCTCAGCCCAGGAGCAAGAATTGGTGCATGTCCACTTTCCCTTGTAGAAGTGGTGAACTGGTTAATAAATTCATACTGGGTGGGTTTTGCCCAGGGCAGGACGGTACAGCTCCGGGGTCCTAGCCTGAGGAGTTTGGGGGTATTTTGGCTGTAGCCTGTCTATTGTGGGTTCATGATTGGCTGGCCAGACCATTCATGAACATAGCTGGGCATGGTCCCTGCCTGTGGATGTTGATGTGAGAGCAAGCTTGGAGGGCTTTGCAGCTTGTCACAACATCACAGTGTAAGAGGATCCCAGATTGGTGAGACAGAGGGCTCAGCTGTGCCTCAGAACCCCGGAGTCCTGGCTCCCAGACCCCCCTGTTCTAACCCACAAATCCCACTCTGTAGCTGCTGACACAAATCTCCCCCTGACCTCCCATGGGGCTGTTCCCATCTCAGGGCTAGTCTACACTTACCGCGCGGGTCGACGCGGTGAGTTCGACTTTCCGGAGTTCGAACTATCGCGTCTGATCTAGACGCGATAGTTCGAACTCCGGAAGCGCTAGTTCGAACTCCGGTACTCCACCTCGGCAGCTGGAGTTAGCAGAGTCGACCTTGGAGCCGCGGAGTTCGGTTCCGCGGCGTCTGGACGGGTACGTAGTTCGAACTAGGGTAGTTCGAATTCAGCTACGCTATTCACGTAGCTGAATTTGCGTACCCTAGTTCGACCCCCATTCTTAGTGTAGACCTGCCCTCAGTCGCTGCTTTCCAGCCATGGTGCAGCCTGCTTTGTATCTCCCGAACTGTCTCTGGCCTGCCCGCCTTACCCAAGGAGGGACTGATGGCCAGACTGTCAGGCAAGAGGGGTAGGGAGCCTTGTGTCTCTGATCCCTGCCCAGCCATCGCACGGGGCCTGGTTCACCCACCGTCACCCTGCTGCTGGCCAGCGTAGAACGGTGGGAAATGCTGGCACCAGGGTGGGGCTGACTGGGGGGTGTCGATGCCTGGTCTGCAGAGGTGCCACTGGCAGTACAAGGTGCCTGGCAGGGGGAACCAGGCCTATGGGGATAGAGAGCCATTGGCCTGGCTGCCCCTGGTATCTGTCACTGGCAGGGCCTGCCCCAGGGTGGGACAACATGGGGGGGGGCTGCCCCAGCAGCATGTCAGTGCTAAGCAGGAACATTCCCCCTTGGATCACTAGACTCAGCCAGACGGGAACTGATGTCTGGGCTCAGACCCCGGGCTCCCCTCAGCCCAGCCCTGCGTGACGCCCTTTCAATTATAGGTCTCCCCAAATCCTGGAGTATTGCTCCCCCTTAATAATGCCTCCCCTTCTCCACAGCCCCCTCAAGGCTGACGGGGTTGCCATCTGTCTGGAAATGTAACGCAGGGGCAGTAACAGGATGGTCTGTGGTGAAGCTACTGGTCTGGGGATCAGGACACCTTGGTTCAGTTCCTGGCCCGTCGGCTCTGTGTGTAACTTTAGACAGGTCACTGAGCCACTTTGTGCCTCAGTTTTCCCATTTGTACAATGGGGATAAGAATCCTTCCTCTGTCTATTTCGAATGTAAACTCGCTGGGGAAGAAAGTGTCTCTATGTGCATACAGCACACAGCTCATGGGGCCCTGATCTCAATGGGAGCCTGTGCTGCAGCCGGCACAATGGGAGCTTGATCTCGGTCAGGGTCTGTGCAGCTCCCAGCACAACAGGTCCCCAGTCAGAGGCTCCAGGTGCTATTGTAATACAAATAACAACACTACAGGCAGTGAGCAGCAATGTGGAGATTTAAAAGGCCCCTGGGAGCTCTGTGAAGCTCTGGGTTTGAGAGACAATGTCCCAGCGCTCCCCTCCCTCGGGGATGCCCCATTACAGGCGCTACTTGGATCTCCTGGGCTCAGGCACTCCCAGGCTGCAGCCTGTCAGTGGTGGCTGGAGCTGCCAGTGCCTGGGGCAGGCAGCCAGTGGGTGGCAGTTGCCGGCTTGCGTGTTTTCCACACAGAAGCAGGAACAGCTGAGCACTGTCCATGGCGCACGGGTACCTTGATGTAAGGAAGGACGTGAATGGACAGGGCCGCAGGGGCTCATGGGAATAAAGGCCTGGCCTGTCAGGAACCAGATGACTCTTAAATATGGAACCAGTCGTGTCAGTCACCAGCCCGCCAGTTGTTATTGCTGTAAAGGGGGAAACTTTTCCCTCAGCGATGAGGGCTAGAAATGTACGTGTTTTTTGTTTTTTCCCCCCTAAATTGAAAGTCTCACATCATCCCATGACTCCAGGAGCTGGGGCTCTTAGGAGAAGGCCAAGTATTGTGAGATTTGCTATACGATACCCGGAGTTGGCTACACTGGATCCATATTTGAGAATTAGAGCTGGCCTCAGAACCCCTCTCCGGGGGCGGCTCTAGGGCTTTTGCCACCCCAAGGCATGCTCAGGCGTGGAGCCGCCCCTGCCCCTCTCACAGAGACACCTGCAGCCAGGGCCCAGCCTCGCGCAGCGCCGCACGGGGCTGGGCCTGAACCGCCGCTCTGGTCATCACAGCCCCGGGGACAAGTTCCCCGCCCCGATTCCGCTTCCCCTTCGCCAACCCGCCCGGCCGGTTCTGCCCAGCGACCGGTGACGCAGGCGGGTCCGTGCGTCGCTATTGGTGGGCTGTTCCCCGCTCAGCCAATCCCCGCGGCGCAGAGGTCCCGCGGCCGGTAGCGGGGACTCGGGCGCCGGCAGCGCGCAGCGAAGTTCCCGGGGCCGGGCCCGGCCCGGCCGAGAGCGGGTCCATGGGCCGAGTCCTGCCGCGCTGCGGGGCGGCGCTGGGCCTGGCGCTGCGCCTGCTGCTGCTGCTGCTGCTGCTGCTGGGGGCTGTAGCCCCGCGGGGGGGCCACTCCCGTGAGTGCCGGGGGGAGACCCCGGGCCGGGGGGGGGCGCTGGGTGCCGGGCCGGGGGGTGCGGGGGGGGGCGCTGGGTGCCGGGGGGGGCAGGACGTGGGGGGGCCGGGCCGGGGGGGCGCGGGGGGGGGAGCTGGGTGTCGGGGGGGGCAGCCGGGCCGGGGGGGTGCGGGGAGGGGGGAGCTGGGTGCCCGGGGGGCAGCCGGGCCGGGGGGTGCGGGGGGGGAGCTGGTGTCGGGGGGGGCAGCCGGGCCGGGGGGTGCGGGGGGGGGAGCTGGGTGCCGGGGGGCGGCCGGGCCGGGGGGGGGGGGGAGGGGGGCGGGGGGGCAGCCGGGCCGGGGGGTGCGGGGAGGGGGGAGCTGGGTGTCGGGGGGGCAGCCGGGCCGGGGGGTGGGTGCGGGGAGGGGGGAGCTGGGTGTCGGGGGGCAGCCGGGCCGGGGGGTGGGTGCGGGGAGGGGGGAGCTGGGTGTCGGGGGGCAGCCGGGCCGGGGGGTGGGTGCGGGGAGGGGGGCGCTGGGTGCGGGGGCAGGGCCGGGGGGTGCTCTGGGCTCTCGGTTTCCCGGCACCTCTGCACACACCGTGCTCCCCCCCCCCCCCAGCACTGGGCGGTCACTGACAGGGAGCAGTGACGTTGCTATAGTGACTGGGGGGGTCCCGGCCCCCCTGTGCCAGACGCTGCTGGGACAATGTGTGTAATGGGGGGGGCGGGGCTGAGAGCCGCTGACCCGAACTGTGACCCCTTCATCTAATGCCACGGCCCCCAGCCAGGGGGTGCGGCACCGTTGGGACCAGCACCTGTGGGTGCTGCACACGCTGACAAGCCCCTCGCAGCCCCGTGAGGCTCCCAGGCTGCGGGGAAATCCCCGGTTCCGGGCGCTGCCCAGGCTGCTCCATTCCCAGCGCCTCAGGGCGGGGTGGGGTTAGTGAGATCACCCCCCTTCCCCCCATAGACCAGGGTTAAATGAAGGGAAAAGGGTTCTTGGATCTCTGACCTTTAATGGCTCCCAGAAGGTTCTTTATGCCTGGAACCTGGGCTCTGTCAGCACCAGTCCAGTGACCTCATGGTCAGTGATGGGACGTGTCTGTAACAAGTCTAATTAGAGGTGTCGGTTTAGGGAGGGGTTGTGTCCGGTCTCTGATCATGCATCCAGGGCAAGGGGAGTCCAAGGATCTTTGCATTGATCAGGTCTCAGTTTGGGTGCGAGCTCCCGTTGCAGAGCCTGGAACAACTGCTGTGTTTGTGCTGTTGGGATCTCCTGTGACTGCCGGATAAAGAGCTTCAGGTGCCAGTAAGGTGGGGAGGGGCAGGCACATCCTGCATTTCCTAGCATGGACTTGAATCTTCCATGGCCCCAATCTTGGCCCAGAGCAGCAGCTCAGGCCCCAGGGAGCTCAGCAGCCCTTATCCAGCTGTGTGAGGCTGTGGGTTGGCCTGGGGGGTTGTGTGAAGTAGTCTCAGGCACATTGTTGCCCTTGCATCACCTCAGTAACAGGCTTGGTTTGAGGCAAACAGGGTTAGGACCAGTGCAGCCTGGGCCTGCGGAGTTTAGTCAGGGGCCAGGAACGAAAGCAGATAAGTGTGTGTGTGGGGGGGGGGGGTGTCGGGTTATCCCTGCAGCAGCGAGACAGAAGGCCCCCATCTCAGGGGGTCACTCCCAGTCCCAGTGTAACTCTAGTGGTGCAGAGCTTTGGCCTGGGACCTGCAGGACTATGTGTGTGCGTGGGCAGAGAAGGATGTTGACGATGATTACAGAGGGTCTGGGCCAAGTTCACATTTTCACTGTCTGGTTTAGCTTTTTTAATGCGTTACATCCAGCACCAGCTCCCGTCGGTGCCTGGCTGGGCCTTTGTTGAAAGAAAAATCCTCTGTGCTCAGTACGTTCCGAAGAAGTGAGCTATAGCTCACGAAAGCTCATGCTAAAATAAATTTGTTAGTCTTTAAGGTGCCACAAGTACTCCTGTTCTTTTTGCGGATACAGACTAACACGGCTGCTACTCTGAAACAGTACATTACAGGTGACCTGACAAGGGGGAAATAGGGTGTCCATTTCTGTTGCTTCCTAAAGGATAGCAAAGGCCCGAAAGGGTTTTTTCCCCTCCTTGTTTGCCCTATTTTGCTGGAGGTCTCCTTGGAATATCAGACACTTGCAGTGGGAATTCTCAGTCCTCAAATGAAGGGCCTGGGGTGTTGAGTCTTTACCAAGGACAGCTTTTCTTTCTTCTGCTCGGCAGGTGCTTGATTTAAATAGGCCTTTGCTACACACAAATTTGCTCTGGTTTAATTAAACCTGTTTAGTTAAATGAGTGCAAACCCCCTTGTGGACCCTCTTATTTTGGCATAACCATGGCCTTTTTTCAGTTTAGCTTAAACTGGTTCCCAGCAACTTAACCTGAACTGAAAAAAGCTTCTCTTACATCGGAATACAAATGTCCACGTGGGGCTTTGTACAGTTTAGCTGAATCACTTGTGTTTAGTTATACTGGTGCAACTCTCCATGTGGACAAGGCCTAACCGACTTAAGGTAAACAGAAAAAAGTCATTCTTAAACTGGAAAAGAAGTGTCCATAGAGCCTCTTGCACTGGTTTAACTAAACCAGTTTAACTCACATCTTAATTTAAACTGCTGTTAATTTGTGAGTAGAGACGGCCAAGGTGTTAACAATGAAGTTTAAACAGGTGGAATAAACTTTTTAGGGCTGGTCTACATGAAGTGTTTCTACCACTTTTGTACAGTTTGAAACCATCCTAGCTAAGGGCTTGTCTACACTGGCAATTTACAGCGCAGTAACTTGCTGGCTCAGGGGGGTGAAAAATCACCCCCCAGAGCACAGCAAATTTCAGCGCTGTAAAGCGCCAGTGTAACCAGGCTCCCAGCACTTGGAGCTACTCCCCTTGTCTCCCTGGTTTACCAGGAGCGCAGGGAGAGCTCTCTCCCCCGTGCTCGCGGGTACCCACACTGTCAGGTCAAAGCACGGCCGTGGGAGCGCTCCTGTGACAGCATTTTGAACTGTCTAGTGTAGACTTAGCCTAAATCACCACTTGGGCTATGTCTCCACTGCTCACCTGACAGCTACAAGGCACTCAGTGTAGCCGCTCTTTGTCGGCAGGAGAGAGACCCCCGCTGACAAAATAAAACCACCCCCAACGAGGGGTGATAGTTGTGTCGACAAAGTGCTGTCCGCACCAGCACTTTTCATTGGTAACACTTTTGTTGGTCAGGGTGTTTTTTTCACACCCCCGCGTAGCAAACATTTTACTGATGAAAGTGCAGTGCAGACATAGCCTTAGTGTGGACACAGTTATACTCAAGGCTTAAATTGCCATCGAGTATTTCCTGGAATGCCCCAAAGTTCCCTCTCTGTCCCCCCATTCAACAGCATCAGGCTGGAGTCAAGGTCTGAAAATATTTACCTGTGCTCCACTTTGGACAGCTCCTGCTGAATTTAAGCCCTGGTTATACTCGTACAGATTGTTCCCCTACAATTAAAGCAATAAGCTACACTTGTGTAAAGCACGGCTGTACCGAGAGAACTGCACTCGCACTAGGGGGGTTATTTAACTATTTTGGTAAAAAGAAACAAACAAGAAAACTTAAATAGTTAAAAGCGGAACAAAAACTGGGTAGAGGTGGCATCAGCGTAGGGTTGCCAACCTTCCAGGATTGTCCTGGAGTCTCCAGGAATTAAAGATTGTCATGTGACGAAACAGCCAGGAATACCTCCAACCAAAATTGGCAATTACAATGAGTGTAATTGGTTCAGGGCAGGGACTGTCACTTGCTCTGTTTGTACAACACCCAGTACAATGGAGCCCCAGCGTGATTAAAGCTAGAATGTGCTACTATGACATTCCTTCCCCTCTCATTTTCTCGGGTTACACGTCTGCCCCTCAAGTTCTCCAGCTGGCCATAGAGTCTTTCATGAAAAACAGGGCCAACAAGACAGGGATGTCTCGTGGGAAGAGCAAGCCAATTTAAAAAAGTAAACCTACCTGCCCTGCTATCGTCATCGTTATTTATTAGTGTTTTATGGCAGCACCCAGGCGCCTCAGTCCTGGTCCTGGACCCCCGTGTGCCAGGTGCTGTACAGGTACAAAAGAAAATATGGTCCCATTGGAGTATAAGACAGGAGATGATGGATGGATATAGACAGATGGGGCATTATAAGGAGCCAGCACTGGCCAGTGTGACAGGCTGTGGTCTCAGAGCACCAGTGCCCTAATATCAGAGGGGTAGCCGTGTTAGTCTGGATTTGTAAAAAGCAACAAAGAGTCCTGTGGCACCTTAAGGACCTTTAAAGACTGTTAGTCTTTAAAATGCCCTAATAGTTATCTGAGTTTTTAGGCACCCTGGCAAAGAAGGGCATTGAGGAGGGTTTTGGAGTATGAGGTTGTTTTGCAGCCATTTACCAGGAGCTCCTCCCAGGCGTGAGGGGCAGCATGGGACAAAAAGGGACTTTTTTGCAAATGTAAAAAGTGGGTGATGGAGGCTGGGATCATGTGCAGATCGGAGGTGGGAGTCGACGTTTTGGTAGCAAATGAGAGATGATGGGTCAGGTGGGGTTAGGCTGTGAAGGGCCTCACAGCTGAAATCAGGCAGTTTATATTTGATGCAGTGGAGATGGAGGAGCTAGTGGAGGGAGGCAAAGGGAGGTGACATGGTCTGATCAACGGGCTAGGAAATGATCTTTTCAGCATCTTCTGAATGGATCTAAGCGGGATGAGCCTGCGTTTGTCAAGGCCAGAGAAAAGGATGTTGCAGCAGTCAAGACACGAGATGCCGAGAGCCTGGAGCAGCGTTTTAGCTGTGGGAGTGGACAGGAAAGGCCGCATCTTAGAGAGGTTCTGCAGAAAGAGTCAGCAAGATTTAGACATAACCTGGATGTGAGGACCTAGAGAGAGATCCGAGTCAAAGATGACACCCAGGTTACGATCCTGAGTGACAGGCAGGATGGTGGCGTTATCCACAGTGACTGACAAAGGAGGTAGCAGGGAGGTCTTGGGGGGAAGATTGGGAACTCTGTTTTAACCACACGCAGCTTGAGCTGATGACGAGACAGCCACAAGGAGCCATCAGAGAGACAGGCCAAGATTGTAGTTTGGGCAGGAAGAGACAAGTCTGGAGTAGATAGGTAGATCTGTGAGTCATCAGCATGGAGATGGTAGTTGAATTTGTGTTTGCAGATGACTTTGCCCAGAGATAAGGTGTAGAGGGAGAAGAGAAGGGGACCAAGGACAGAGCCCTGGTGGGGACAGAACCCCACAGAGGGCTGGAGGGGGGATGAGGAAGATCCTCTGATGGACATGGTGAAGGAGTGATTAGAGAGGGCAGAGGGGCAGAGTTAAGCCAAGGAGGACAAGAGTTTAAGAAGAGTGGTGAATGGTGCCAGAGGCGGCTGGCAAACCAAGGAGGGTGAGGATGGAGCGCTGAGTCTAAGTGCTAGCTAGGAAAAGGCATTACAGACTTTGTCAGGAGCAATTTCTGTGGAGCGCAAGGCATGGCAGTCGGTGGGGTAGGGTCTAGGATGGAACCGGAGGACAGGAACTCCAGGCAGCAATTGCAGAGGCACTTTCAATGAACTGAGAAATGAAGGGGAGAAGGGGCGGTAGCTGGGGAGGCAAATGGAGTCAAAGGTCTTTCTGATGGAAGATGCTGAAGTGTGTTTGTGTTGTGAGGGGAAAGAGCCGGAGCAGAGTGAGAGGTTAAAGAGGGAGGGAGGGAGGGAGGAGAGTGGGTGTGAAGGAGATCAGGAGATGGGGTGGGGTGAGTGGAAGGTTTAGGAGAAGAGCAGATGAGAAATGTTGGCATCTGTGAAGGAGAGGGAGGTGGGAATTGAAGGAAGGGAAGCGAAGGCGGGGGGGAGAGGAGGGGGAAGGTCACATTTCATTGTGCAACAGGTGCAATCACACATCTCTAACCCGCTTAGGGTCACACTCTCTCACTGGAGTAAGGTGCTTGGCTTCACCTCCTCCTGGGACAAAATTTCAGAGCCTTCAGCACCCCCACTTCCTGCCATGAGCTCCCGTCAGTGGCTCCACCGAAATCAGACACCTGGGGAGACCTGCACCCCCAAAGGGGACAATGTGCTCCCGACTTCCAGACTCGGGGGTGACTCTCAGCCAGTGCTGTACAAACAGGAGGGTTTGCTGGGTGTCTGGAACACAGCATAGAAAATCTTTAGTTAACGTAGAGAATGGAAAGTTACAGCAAAGACCTGGGTCATTCCAGAACCCAGAGCTCTCTCTCTAGTCCCAGTCCAGATGCTTCTCCTCCTTCCAGAAGCCCACACTTAACCCCAAGGGCCCCCGCCTGCCCCGTCCTTTGTTCTAGGCAAACACTGTCACCTGGCCTCCTCCTCAGCCCTTTGTTTCCCAGCTGGTCACAACCGGCTTCCTGCAAAGGATGGGTCTCACTAGTTGCTAGGTTTCAAATGTCCGGGCAGTCCCCATTGGCATGGGGCTAGTTTACTCTGCAGAGATCCAGGTGTGACTGATGCCTGGTATCAGTCACACCTGCATCAGTCACACCTGGATCTCTGCAGAGTAAACAACCTTTTCCCCCACCTGTTTAACCATGCAGCTCATAGGGGAAACTGAGGCACACACATTACAAATCATGGGGAGAGGTGATTGGTGGGTGATGCTGAGAAAAAATGGGTGATGGTTGGAGAGGGGGAATCCGCACCAGAGAGCTCAGAGAACAGGGCTTGGTGAACTCAAGTCCAGTGCATGGCCCTTTTGGAGACTGGGGGAGCTGACCCAGGGCAGCTGGGTGAATGCAGAGGGGAGGGTGAGGAGATGGGAGCAGAGGGTCGGATGGGCCATCCCTTTGGAAGCCGAAGTTACCGAGGACGAGTGTGGGAAGCTGAGGAAAGGAAGGGAGAGCTGGGGTGGGGTTCAGAGAGGGTGACTGAGAGGCAGGAGCGGGATCAGACTCTGATCCATAGTGTCCCTGTTGCTCCCATCACTGCAGTGTCCAAGGGCTGGAGCTGTAAAGGGACAAAGGTGCCTAAATCACAGAATCAGGCCCCCTGGGGTTCACAGAGTCATCCCCACCCCTGGGCTGCTGCCAAGCCCTGTAGATGCCTGAACTCACTTGGCATCTCGGGATCTGTGTTCCTGCCTCTGGGCTTGTGCCCCGCAGCTTCCCCGCCAGGTGCCCAGATGCCTGAGCCCCAGAGCGATGCATGGACGGAGGGACGACAGGTGTCCTCCACTTAACTCGTCTGAGGGCCCGATGCGGTGGGTGTGCTCAGGCCGCTTGCTGGATCGGACCCGCACATGAGCTCACACAACGTGTGGGAGGAGCCGAGTGGTTTGGGCATCACCTGGGGTGAGGAAGACTCCTGGTTCCAGACCTCCTCTGACCAATCCCCAACTAAATCATCCCAGCCAGGGCTTTGTCAAGCCTGACCTTAAAAACCTCTAAGGAAGGAGATTCCACCAGCTCCCTAGATAACCCATTCCAGTGCTTCACCAGCCTCCTAGTGAAAAAGACTTTCCTAATATTCAACCTAAACCTCCCCCACTGCAACTTGAGACCATTACTCCTTGTTCTGTCATCTGGTACCACTGAGAACAGTCTAGATCCATCCTCTTTGGAACCCCCTTTCAGGTAGTTGAAAGCAGCTATCAAATCCCCCCTCATTCTTCTCTTCTGCAGACTAAACAATCCCAGTTCCCTCAGCCTCTCCTCATAAGTCATGTGCTCCAGCCCCCTAATCATTTTTGTTGCCCTCCGCTGGACTCTCTCCAATTTATCCACATCCTTCTTGTAGTGTGGGGCCCAAAACTGGACACAGGACTCCAAATGAGGCCTCACCAGTGCTGAGTAGAGGGGGATGATCACATCCCTTGATCTGCTGGAAATGCCCCTACTTATACAACCCAAAATGCCATTAGCCTTCTTGGCAACAAGGGCACACTGTTGACTCATATTCAGCTTTTCGTCCACCGTAACCCCTAGGTCCTTTTCTGCAGAACTGCTTCCTAGCCATTCGGTCCCTAGTCTGTAGCAGTGCATGGGATTCTTCCGTCCTAAGTGCAGGACTCTGCACTTGTCCTTGTTGAACCTCATCATATTTCTTTTGGCCCAATCCTCTAATTTGTCTAGGTCCCTGTGTATCCTATCCCTACCCTCCAGCGTATCAACCACTCCTCCCAGTTTAGTGTCATCTGCAAACTTGCTAAGGGTGCAGTCCTGTTTAACTTTACCAAGTGACTGGTAAATTGCCCAGTTATCAAAGACTGGTGTAGCTCCACTTTCCAGTGAGGAAGTGGTGAACCAATTACTAATCCACACGGCATATTCCTGAGGCGCAGTGCTGGGAGCTGGAGGGATCTGGCTGGCGCCTCACTGTGGGATTCACGAGTGGCTCCGGGAGCATCCATGCAATCAAGCCGCTCCACATGCGACGCCTCTTGATGACGCCGCTTGCCGCCAACAAGCGATGTCATCGAGAGGCGTTGCTGCTGAAAGGCTGCAGAAATTCGGCAGCAACGCCGAAATGCCACGGAAATTCAGCGGCATTTTGGCGGATGCTCTACCGCCGGCCAGGACGTGGGTGCATTCATGGCGCCTGTGGACACCGCATTGGGGACCCTTGGACAAGATGATCTCCTGAGGTCTCTTCCAACCCTAATCTTCTGTGATTCTATGATCTTACAAAACTGGGTGACTGGGCAACAAAATAGTAGGTGAAATTCAGTGTGGATATGTTCAAAGTAATGCACAATGGAAAACATAATCCCAACTATACATATAAAGTGATGGGGTCTAAATTAGCTGTTACCTCTCGAGAGATCTTGGAGTCATTATAGATAGTTCTCTGAAAACATGCACTCAGTGTGCAGTTTCAGAGGGGTATCCGTGTTAGTTTGTTTCAGCAAAAACAACGTTTAAAGACTAACAAATTTATATGGGCATAAGCTTTCATGGGCTGGAACCCACTTCGTCAGATGCATACACGAAAGCTTATGCTCAAATAAATGCATTAGTCTTTAAGGTACCACAGGGCTCCTCGTTTTTCAATGCGCAGTGGCCATCAAACAAGCTAACTGAATGTTGGGAATCATTATGAAAGGGATTGATAATAAGACAGAAAATATCATATTGCCACATCTTGAATACTGCGTGCAGATGTAGTCATCCCATCTGAAAAAAGATATATCGGAATTGGAAAAGGTACAGAAAAGGTCAACAAAAATGATTGGGGTGTGGAATGGCTGCTACATGAGGAGAGCGTAATAAGATTGGAAGTTTTCAGCTTGGAAAAGAGACGACTAAGGGAGATATGAACGTCTATAAAATCAAGACTAAGGCTATGTTTTTTTCACAGAGGTCGCAGAATTCACGGGATCTGTGACTTCCAGGAAACTCCATGACTTCAGCCTGTGGCGGCCGAAGCTGTGGGGTCCCCCTGCCACCTGTAGCAGCTGGGAGTGGTGGGGGGGCTCCGTGGGCTGTGGGGGGACCAACCGCTCCCAGTTGCTGTGGGCGGCAGGGGGACCCTGGAGCTCTGAGTGGCCTGCAGTTGCCTAGCCCCTGCAGGTGGTATGTGGGTCACGCAGCTGAGCTCCCCATTTTGCCATGGATATTTTTAGTAAAAGTCACAGATAGGTCACAGCTTCCGTGAGCTTTTCTTTGTTGCCCGTGACCTGTACAGGATTTCTACTAAAAATATCCATAACAAAATCATAGTCTTCATCATGACTGGTCTGGAGAAAGTGAATACCCAAGTGTTATTTACCCCTTCATGTAACACAAGAACCTGGGAGCAGCAGATGAAATTAATAGGCAGCAGGTCTAAAACAAACAAAAGGAAGTATTTCTTCACACAATACACAGTGGAACTCTTTGCCAGAGGATGCTGTTTTGCCAAAGAGATCAGGATAGTGGCACCAGACAGAGAAAGGACATGAGTCTCTAGAACCAGAGTTGTCAGGCCAAACCTTCATAGTGCATAAGAGCAGATTCACTACTTCAGCAATGACTACCTGAATCCCACCAAAGAGGATGAAAAGGAGATGGGGTGAAAGATTATTGATGCAAGGTCTAAAAAAGTGCCAGATCTAGAGGTCTCCTCAACACAGCTGAATTGAGATCTAGTGGGATGTCACCCAGTGTCCCGCTATCCCAATAAAAGACTCACTAGGGATTGATATGGGGTTCATCTACCTACCTCTGTTCCATTAAAAAAAAAAAAGCCCCGGGGGCTGAGGGAGCTGTGTATGGCAATGCGTACAGTCATGTAGGGGTGTGTGATCAAAATGAAAAATGTCTCTGAGGTTCAGTACTGGGTATGCTATGGCACCAATGGCACTGCCCCACCAGGCCCACACTCGGAGCCCACAGTCACTATATAGGGGCCCACAAATATGTTTGGTACCG
Organism: Mauremys mutica; assembly: GCF_020497125.1. Lineage (NCBI taxonomy): Eukaryota > Metazoa > Chordata > Testudines > Geoemydidae > Mauremys > Mauremys mutica. Next base: position 72,064 of record NW_025423312.1, read on the forward strand.
GGACCCACAAAAGGTTAATCCGGCCCTGACTGCCCGAGCACTATTTCAGCCCCACATTTTTGGGTGGACCTCCCACAGTGGGAGCTGCAGAGCTCTCCCCCGCAACAAACACACACACACACACCCTTCCCTCCTGGTGTTGGGAGGGGAACAGGAGAAAGAACAAAATAAGCAAGAGAAGAAGAGAAAGGAGGGAGGAAGGGATGGAGGAAAAGGTGAAACAAAAAGGACAAACCCTAATGTCCCCAGTGATTCTAAGGGACAAAATCCCAGGTGCGCAATAAAATTCTGCCTCTTTAAGCTCGTGTTTTTCATGCCTAGAATTCAACTCTCACCAGATGGATCAGACTGAACAGGTTTCACACCTCGAGGAGGCTCTTACCTTCTAAAAACAGGGATGGCTGTTTTCTAGTAAAATCACTACAAGGGAAGGAGAAAACTCGAAAGAGGTTCCTCCTGGTGCTCACGTCCGTGAACCCGAATACTCCCTCAGTTCTCAAAGAGAGACCTGGAGAAGGAGACTTGCCGAAGCAAAGCCACAGGGGTCTCTGAGGTTTCCCTGGCCCCTCGCCCCTGTCCTGCCTGGTTGATGTCAGCATCTCTCTGTGAGGTCACCACCTCCCCACCACCTTTGACCAATAGTCTGAGGTCCTGCAAAAGGCCTTTGTGATGTAACTGCCACACCCCTCCCTTGCTGGGCTAATGTCCTGCCCCTGGCCAGGCACTTTGCAGGTTTGAGCTACTCCCTGTGGATCACCCCACTCAAGGAGCGTTCGTTCTAGGCAGCAAGCCGGCTAGACAGGGAAACATCAGACGCTGCTCCCAATGCTACCCTCAGATTTTCAGAAATTAGTCGACTTTATGGCAAGAGACCATTAGAGCATCTAATCTGACCCCCCGCGTATCACAGGCCTCCTGTAGGACACAAGAGCTACTTTTGGGGCAAAAACATTCCAGAAAGGCATCTAGTCTTCATGAAATGACATCAGGAGATGGAGAATCCACCACTTTCCTTGGTAACTTGTTCCTGTGGTGAATCATCCTCGCTGTTGAATATTTGTGCCTTAGTTGTAATATGAATTTGTCTCTTTTCACCTTCCAGCCATTGGGTCTTGTTAGGCCTTTCTCTGCTCGATTCAAGAGCCCTTTAATACCCAATCCTTTCTCTCCATTAAGGCACTTCAGCACTTCAGTGAAGTCACCTTTCAATCTTCTTTTGATAAGCTAAACAGGTTGAGCTCTTTCAATAGCTCACTAGAAGGCATTTTTCTCCAGCCCTCAGAACCGTGTCACCTCCTGTGACATTACTGACATAATCTGTAACTGTATAGATCACTGTTGCGACCACTGTTCTATATTCGCAGCCAATATTGTAGAAAGGTTGTTGTGTAAGAGGTCTATGGAGAGGTTCTGATTGGCTGATTATAATGATGCTATCTCTCACTGTGTATCATTTTTGTAGTTGATGTTATGAATATTGGCTCTATGCTGCCCGTATTTCAAACTTGTGCTCTGCTTCCAGGGAACACCCCAGCCAGACAAGTTGGTGTCAGTTCTGCCTAGCCTGCTTGATGGCCCATTACGGACCATCAGCTCTACAATCGACCCACTGAGAGAAGGCAGATACACCTTGTGACTCAGCAAGCTATGGAAGGACCTGCCTATGGACAGAACTCTAAGGTTTTTCTATGCCATGTGCTTAGGGAAGATGTATTTTCCATGCCCTGGTTCCTCGCTGACCCAGAGAGAACAAAGGAACATGAAAACAAAAACCTTCCCCCACAGATTTGAAAGTATTTTCTTCCCTTATTGGTCCTTTTGGTCATGTGCCAACCAGATTATCTGAGCTTTTTAACCCTTCACAGGGTATTTAATGCTACCTGTAGCTATACGTTTATGACACCCTGTAAGTAGCAATCTGCAGAATGATTCTGAGAAAGGGCAGGGTGAAGGGAAGTGGCTTCAGCAGATTTACTGAGCATGCTCAATGCACCATAAGTAGCAAATTCCTACACACAGCAGTTTCTCACACTACACCTGAGGCAGCATGAGGCAGGGGCTGCATCGCTGTCCAGATCCCCCCCAAGAGCAGATCCCCAGGGGCTGCGAGACCCTCAGCTTCTGGGACCTGTGTGTGGAGTCTCTCTTCTGCCCCCCCAGGGCTGCCCCTGGGATCCCTCTGGCCCCTGGTGCCTGCAGCCCCTGGCCAGGGGCAGCAGAGCCTGGGACTGGGTCCAGCTGGAGAAAGTCCCCACCTCGGATGGGCACAGAAAGTGCTTCAGTGAACGTCTGTCCCTGGAGCAGCCCCTCTGGCTCCGCAGCAGCAGCCCAGAGCTCAGCCCCGGCTCCCAGCGCACACTGGAGGCAGCAGCACCAGCAGTGTCTGGTACCTTACAAAGCCCGGCCACCAGGAGCTGCCCCACGGCTCTTTTCCTTGTTTTTCCTGCTTCCTTCCTACCAGCCCCCCACTGCTCCAGCCCCTTCCTGGCTCCTTCAAGCCCAACCCCGGCTGCAGCTGCCGCACTCACCGGGCCAGGGACTGTCTGAGGTGGGAACTAGCCCCATCTCTGCTCCTCCTCCTGCCCCTGTGTGTCCCAGAGCCGCTGCAGGGACTGACCCGCACCCAGGCTCTCGCTCCTATTAGCGCTCACAGGGGCCAATCCAGCTACGGGAGAGTGAGCGCCCCTGGGAGCAGGGAAGTGACCACGTCTCCCTGCCAGAGGGTGGAGGAGGAGGAAGAAAGGGAAAGAGGAGAGGCTGAAAGGGGATAAGGAGAAATAAGTGGGGAAAGCAGCACCCAGCTCTTTTCTACTGGATCACCCCTGAGTAGATTGCTCCTGAGCTCTGGGTAGATAGCCCCCAGTGTCTCCCAGATCCCCCTGCTCCCCAGGCAATGCACATCGGGATCTCCTTCCTGCCAGGCGTGATTACAAGGAGCTGTAGGTGTCACCCTTACGCCAGGATTGGAGAAAGACAGCAAAGCTTGGGAACACGCCTCTGTATTTCCAGTCCAGTGTGACAATCCCGGCTCCAGGAGGGGTTTGTTCTCTGCTCCTGCTGGAGGGGCACAGAATGGGGCAGCAACAGGTCTGTGTCAGTTTTTGTTGCTCCACGTTCCTTAACTTAGAACAGTGTGAAATGAAGAAAATGGAGATGGAATTAAAGGGAAATACACAAAGAAAAGTTCCAGCCCCCGTTGCTTATTGAAAGAAATGACTCAATTTCCCAGTTACTTGTTTTATTAACAGGAACAAATAATCCCAAGAGCGCACGTCACTAAGGCTAAATGACTATAGACACCACTCAGCTAAGGGTTAAACAACACAGTGACAAAGTTCAGGTCAAATCAGGAAATCAATGAGTTAACAAGGATATTGCGCTGGAATCAAGTCGTCAATTTAGTCCAACCATCAGATTAATACAGTAGAAAAACCAACCCCTATAAATCCTAAAAGAGCAACCCAAGAAGGCAGGTGCACATTTAGTGATGCCAAAACCCCAATCAGAGATTTTGACCCAGGCAGTGCAACCCAGATTTACCCAGCTGAATATTTCAATGCTGAACCCAAATCATTGCTGACATTTAGCCCACAACCTCAAAGCTAATTACAGTTTTCTCCTTAGATTTCACTATTCTGCCTCGCCCTCTCGGCCCAGAACACATACAGACCTTAGAGAGACATTAGTAAAAGAAGTTCAAACAGATCTCGCTGAACAATACGTATCTGACCGCTCAAGTCCTTCCACTGCTTGCGCAGGTGAGGAGCATTCGTTCAGTGATTCTGTAGGGCAGGGTTTTAAGGCTATTAAGATTTGGGGAACTATTCTTCCTAACATCTTCCCGTTGTAGATTTCAGAGGTGTTCACACACTGACACCCACTGAGCGACATTGTTACGCTCCAATCTAATAGAAAGGCTGGGAGGTCTCCAAGTTCATAAAAAGAAAGACAAAAAATAGAAAAGGGAACAAAGCGTTTCTAAGATAATAAGGGGTTGGATCTCTGCACCTCTCGGGCTTTGGATTCACCCAGAGTAGGAACTGTAGCTGCAGTTTAGGAACCAGGTAATGGCATAGATTTCCTTTCTCTCCGGAGCAGGGAGTGACCTATGTCTCATTCTCTCTGTCTCCCATCGGGTGATGGGACCGTGAGTGAGAATGAGGAGGGGAAACCCCAGCAGGAAGATGCTGAGGAATTAGAACCACCTGTGCTCTATTTTCACACTTTCTAACCTTTCAAAGAAGCAGGAGGCAGAGAGGTGATACAAATGCATTAGACTCAAGAGAAAAACTAAGGACAGGTCTACACTAGGAGGCGGGGGATCGATCTAAGATACACAACTTCAGCTACGGGAATAGCAGAGCTGAAGTCGACGTATGTAGGTCGACTTACCTCGGCATCTTCACGGCGCTGAGTCGACTGCTGCTGCTCCCCTGTCGACTCCGCTTGCGCCTCTTGCAGTGCTGGAGTACCAGAGTCGACGGGAGAGAGCTCGGGGATTGATTTATCATGTCTAGACTAGACATGATAAATCAAACCCCGATAGATCAATCGCTACCCGCTGATCCGACGGATAGTGTAGACCTGCCTTAAGAGACGAAACCACAGACTCTGGACTCGGCATTCATGTATCCTGCAGTCTGAACTTGGAATTTGATACATTCCCCCATTGGCTACCACCATTTGCCCAGCATGGAAGTGCTTCTTGTCCAACAAGGCAGCCAGATTGGGACCCGTAGGCACGGAATGGCTCTGAAGGAATCAGCTGTTTTTCTCTCTGTGCTTCATCTAACTTTGGATCCAAATGGTAAAAGACAGTTGTTCCCAATTTAATCATGGCGTCCTTCAGGAGTGTGACCAATGTCACTTAACTAGGGAGCCGGGTTCTAAAAATAGTTTACCTGGGCCACAGGTCACCATAGCTTCCATCTCAGGGGTGAAAATCAACCACTAGTACCTGCAATTTCTACCTGAACTCTTGTCAAATCTTTGATCTTCCTTGGAGTAATTTGACACTTCTCTGGTGTAGAATTCTTCACCAACCACACAACAGATCAGTAGCGACAGTGAGGCACAACTCCCTCAACTATGCCCTTTTATTTCTTTAATCTGGTGGCACAGATTTAAATTAGGGACTAAATTCAGGTGCGGCTTAGAGTCCCTGTAAGACACCAAATGTCAGGTCTCTATTAAAAATAGGTCTCTTTCTGCAGCTATATCACATTCAACACGGATTTCATTTTCTACACATTTGCAGCATCTCCCAGGGGTGAGCTGAACAGAAGTGTCACTTCCATTTTTCCCATCTCTACCTAGCTAGGGATTGCATTTCCCAAACAATAGGCAACATGCAGCTGATTAGGAAGGAGATATCTTCAGGAGCGACCTCCTGCAGCGCCTGGGCCACAACGGCTTTAGGAGCCCAATCCATGGGTACTTTTCTTATGTACAATTCATTTACTAGGGTATAAATCTTCCCAGCCCCTTAGAAAAAATACTGACCTAACCAATTGAACAACAGGGGGGATTGGGATGGTGATGGGGAATAAGGGAATCCCTCTGACTTACACTATCTCCTGTTGTTACAGAGGGTGAAATGACGTTTTCCCCTATCCCTGCCCTGTTCCTGCTCTTTGTTATAGTTCAATATATTTTAAGTGAGGAAAATGGTAGTAAAAATATCTGCTCTTCAGCACAACCTGAAGCAACATCAGAGCAACTGAGAATGAAACAATTTGTTCCCCAAGGGAGAACTCGATGACTAACAATTGCTGTGAAATGGGGGAACAGTATAACCGTGATGCTCAGGGTTTGTTTAGACTAGGGAAAGTGATGGAGTTTAGGTCAGGTCAAGGGGGAAGCTAATGCCAACCCCTGCACCTGGGCTGCATCTGCTCTACAACTATAATTGTCTTTTTACCCCAAGATCACTAATTCGAGCAGCCAATGCCATGTGCAGCCCTAGTGGATGTCAGGCACAGGTAGTTTTTGCCTCAGTGTAGCTTGTTGGGAATCAAACCTCTCTCCCACCTGGAGCTGATGGAGTTTGGCTGTTCTCAGTGGTAGCAGATGACAGAACAAGGAGCAATGGTCTCAAGTTGCAGTGGGAGCCATCTAGGTTGGATATTAGGAAACTAATTTTGCTAAGGTGGTGGTGAAGCACTGGAATGGGTTACTTAGGGAGGTAGTGGAATCTCCATCCTGAGAGATTTTTAAGGCCCGGCTTGACAAAGCCCTGGCTGGGATGATTTAGTTGGGGTTGGTGCTGCTTTGAGCAGGGGAATGGACTAGATACCTCCTGAGGTCCCTTCCAACCCTGATATTCTATGGTTCTATGACATACACTCCTACGGCTCAATAGAAAAGATCACAGGACTGACCCCAAAGAAGGGTGAGCTGGAAAAGGCAGAAGCAGGCAACTCATCTGGGGGAGCTGAGCTACTACGGTGAAGATGGTGCAAAGATCACTATGTGGGAATTAGCAAATGTGATTTAAAAAACAAAAACAAAATCTTTGCTCTGCAAGGCATTTATTACAGTTCTCTCTTACGTGGATTTTCTGATGCCTGATAAGGCGTGAGCTCCAACTGACGCTTTTCCCGCACTCAGAGCACGTGTAGGGTTTCTCTCCTGTGTGGATTCTCCTATGTGTGATAAGGTGTGAGCTCCAATTGAAACGTTTCCCCCACTCAGAGCACATGTAGGGCATCTTCTGTGTGTGGATTCTCTGATGTGAGATGAGGGCTGAACTATCAGTGAAGTGTTTCCCGCACTCAAAGCATGTGTAGGGCGTCTCTCCTGTGGGGATTCTAAGATGTGTGATAAGGGGTGACTGCCGACTAAAGCTTTTCCCGCACTCGGAGCACATGTAGGGTCTCTCTCCTCTGTGCATTCTCTGATGAGTGACAAGGTTTGAGCTCCCATTGAAGCTTTTCCCACACTCATGGCATGTGTAGCGTGTCTGTTCCAAGTTGAGTCTCTCGTGTGGAATAAGGTCTGAGAGGCTACTTAAGTTTTCTTCTGACCTCTGCTGAGTCTCACAGGCTGTTTCTTTTTCTGGGAGTGCACAACTCCCGGAAACGTTCCCTTTGGGTCTTCCTGATAACGTTCCATGTGTTTCTACTTGCTCAGCATCTTCCTGCTGGGGTTTCTGGTCCTTATTTTCACTCACCATCCCATCACCTGATGGGAGACTGAGCGAATCCAGACATAGGTCACTCTCTGCACCGGAGAGAAAGGAAATCTCAGAGAGAGGAATGGAAAAAGGGATGAACAAACCAAAATACGTGTGGGAGAGATCAAACCGATCAGGTGCTGATTTTCACCAGAACACTCTGGGGAAAGCTACATTGGGCAGGGACCTGCTGCCACTTGTCAGAGCATAGGTGGGAAGCCATGAGTCACATCTGCCTAATGATTCCACACCTGCAGGGAACAATCCTGAACTTGGAGAGCTCACAGGGTCTTTGTAGGGCATCCCAAATGTTTCCTGAAATCACAGACAGTTTTTGAGCTGATTTAACCAATTCCTTACCCGTGCAGGCAGCTCTCGGGAGGACTTCTTTCTCAGAGCCCTGGAGATCTGCGATCCACGGCTCTTCCTCTCGTTCCAGCTGCGAGATCACATCAGGTGTGGAATCTGGAAGCCCTACTCCAGGCAAAGGAAACAAGGGAGGTCGGTGGAATTTGTGGGATACTTATCACAAGGAATAGTCCATGGTTTTACCCCCAGCTCATTTTTAAGCAGTAACATCCCAAGGCCAGCTTCCTTGGCTCAAAGTGGCAGGAGAGTTGTTAATCATATTCATTACCTTAGTGCCTAAGAACGAACTAACAGTGGGTCCCCATTGTGCTCGGCAAAGTACAAACACAGAATAGTAGATGGCCCATGCCCTGAAGAATTTACAATCTGAATAGACAAGACAGACAGAATGGGGGAAAGGGTAGAACTCACTGTTAGAATAGAGATATTCAGGTCTGTCTGTAAAGCCTAGACTTTAAGAACTTAGGTGTATTTTTATCACTTAGCTAGTTACAGGGGTATAAAAACAAAGAATCAAAATCACAGTCCGCCTGTGTCTGGGCCTTCTCTCATTAGGATAGTCTGAGGCCTTGTTCTTAGGCTAAGGCCTTTGGCTAAGCAGCACGGGCAGCCATAAGCTGGGAAGCGAAGGGTCACATCCTCACATCCCAAACCAGTCACACTGAAATAAGGTGCTATTGGGCTGTTAGGAAGATGATCCTGTCCTGATAGTGCCCATCACCACCAGATAAAGAAACAGATCTTAAGATGGTTAAAGAAAACTTAGTTTGACAGCATCCTGTCTGGCAAGAAATCACTTCTCAATGGTTGCGGTTGTGAAACTCTTTTCTGTATTGCTTTTTCTTTATGTCCCACAATTTTCTATTGTTAATCTGGCTGGTTCTCTAATTGCTTCTCTCTGCTGTATAATGAGTTTTGCTAGGCGTAAGTTAATTAGGGTAGTGGGATATAATTGGTTAGAGAATTATGTTACAATCTGTTAGAATTGGTTCATTAAATTTCAGTACAATGATTGGTTAAGGTATAGCTGAGAATATTACTCTATAAACAGGAGGGGGAAGGGAAATTGGAATCATGTTTGTTAACGGGGGGAACGTGGAACAGGAACACAGGCAAGGCTCTGCGGCATCAGAGCTGGGAAGGAAACACTGGGGAACAGACTCTATGGGCGTATAGAGATAAGCCCGACTGGTGTGAAGGACTTCGGAATATGCTTGCTTAGAAACTAAGCCCAATAAACGTGGCATTGTCTGCGCTTCAGACTTCTGGTCTTTTGCTGCTTGCTGTCTGCGTGACAAGAACCAGGGAAGCGGGAGGCCTCTAACATAACTGACATGACCTGATAACTAAGAGGTAAGCTTTTAAGGAAGATTTTAATACACTTTGGAAATGATCAGGGATTCCCATGAGCACTGATGAGGGGACCATGCAAAATATGCATTTAGATCCTTGTCTTGTTTTATATCCTTTCCCCGTTAGGCACACTGGCACTGTCATGAATCCATGGGATCTGTGCAATGCCTGGGCTTTTAAACAGTGCTTGGGAAGCCTCTGGCTTCAACACTCTTACTTCAACCTGTGAGCTCTGCCAGCAGGTCCAGCTGAACGACACTCCTCTTCAGAGACTGTTTCTCAGTCAATGCACAGGGCAAGTTTTTGCTGTGGCACTGGGCAGACTGTTAAAACATAGCAGGATTCATTAATGAACCGAAACACAGCACTGGAAAGTCCTTAGATTAGCACAGGGAAGCGAAGAAGACAATACAGTCCATATTGGCCAATGCCCTTGAGCCAGGCTGCTGTAGAAAACGCTTTGGTTTCCTTTAACTGCACCTGTCCATTTGTCTTTGCTCCAGTAGAGCTCCCAGTGTGACTTCTATGAGCCCAGTTATTCCTGCTCCCAAAAATGTAACGAGTCCATGTATGCTTCACTCAGCCAAGCGGAGATCCTCCCATGGACAGGTGACAATCATTCCCTTGTCTCTGTTGGGTATTCCATTGATGTAGGTTGGTCCCAGCCTGTCCTTAATGACCCATTCATATCACTCCATAACAGCTACGTGACAAAACACCTCATGTCTCCTGCTTTTTATAATCATAGCAATACCAACCACAGAGGGAAACTATGATGTGTATTGGCATCATACAAGTATCACCAAAATTCCCACCTCTCTCTCACACACACTGCTCACAGCCCTTGGAGAGAAAGCAACGCACAGGAGCTGGACGTTAGTCCAGTGAACACAGTGGAGGACAAGCTGCAATCCTCAAACCCTGGTGAAAAAGGAGAGGCAAGCGCGTGCCCGGGATGGCAAGCCGTGGGGGCCGCCCGGATGGTCTCTGTGAGGGCGGCAGTCAGGCAGCCTTCGGCGACTTGCCTGCGGGAGGTCCGCCGGTCCAGCGGATTCAGCAGCAGCTACGTTATGTGGATTGATCCTTGCCTATGATTTCAGTTATAACTGCCTCTATTAAATCAAGTTTCTGTGTGTTTCACCAAATTTCATCTTCTCCATTAACTTTGCGTAGCCATGTACAAGGGGGAGCTGTACCCCCAACACGTCATCTTATCGGTGTAAAAACTGTACAGGCTACATCACCACCCTGTGACATCATCAACAAAGTGCCCATTTGTGCCTGGGTAGGGGCCCTGCTCTGGGAGGGAGGGTGCAGCTAGGACTCAGGGTCGGTGGCCGGGGTCTCTGTGCTCAGAGATGGGGAGGTTATGTGGGGAGGGGGGTAATGAATGGGAGAGGGAGGTCAAGAGTTAAAATAATAATATTTGGGGAAAACATGTATATAAGTGAAACAGAACAGAAAGAAAACTGGAGTGTGGGTTCTAAAGCAACAAGGCTTGGGTAGGGATTCGAGGTTAAAGCTCTGGGATCCCCCAGCGCTCTAGATCCCCAAACCTCTCCTCCCTCCCACTGACCCACCCAGCCCACTTCCCGGGTGCCCTTCCTCCACACTCCCCTCCCCTTCTTCCCATTACTCTCAGCCGGCACCACCTCCAGGCACCTTGGGAGCTTCTTGTGTTCCCTCCTCGTCTCTCACAACCTCCTCCCTCCCTGCTGCTTCTTAGCTCTAACCCTGCACATGCCCTCCCCATGTCCTGGCACCCCAGAATTAGCTACTCCTCCCCTCCCATGGCTCTCTTATCCCTTCACCCATGGGGTCATGAATGGCAACATTATACACTCTTCTGTCAAACCAGGAGCTCATCTGACTGTCACACAAGCCCTGCATCGGTCACACACCTCTTTACTCAATTTAGAATTCTACAGGAGGCATATTTTCCTCTTAAAATGAGGAAAAGGCATGAAAGCGACAGTGATTAATGTAGCCAATAAGGACACATTAAATGCAATTTCAAAATGACTGATGACAAATGTCTAAAAATTATTCTAGTGGGTGGGAGATGAGGCAAAAAAGTGGGGGCAAGGAAACTTGTCAGAACTTGTATGAATAAAGGTATCAAGTTATTACTGCTCAGGTTCTTTAGAGACCCCACAGCTTCTAATAACCCAGGGGACAGGACTCCTTACCCAGGGAAGTCACCGTCTCATAGTTCTCCTGCATGACATCCCTGTAGAGGGATCTCTGAGCGGGGTCCAGCAGAGCCCCCTCTCCCCTGGTGAAGTACACAGCCACCTCCTCGAAGGTCACCGGCCCCTGAAAGAGCAAGAGTCCAACACTCAGGACCTGCTGCCCCAGTCACAGCCCCACACTCATGGGGCAGAGGAGCCAATCAAATGGGAGCTCTGGGTGGCTCACAGTCAGAGTCCCATCCCACCCCGCTCAGAGCAGCCAGGAAACGCCAGGGGGAGGGGACGAAGCGAGAGCCCCTTGTCTCTCCCAGCAGATCCATCCCCCCCCCCCCACTAGCCCCAGACGGACACAGGAGATGGAGGCCCTGGCAGGTGCAGGGAGAGCTCGCTGGCAGGGAGCCCAGCGCAGTTCTCATTGTGAAGAGCTGGACGGGGCCAGACTCAGTGGGGGGCAGACGACATGACGGTCCAGGGGGGCCTTGCTGAGGGGGTTCCTCCAGCAGGGGTGTCCTGTCTCTCCTCCCCCCACTTCTCTTCAGCTGTCTGCCCCTGCAGCTCTTCCTGCAGCCCTGCCCCCTCCCCCACTTGGAGCTGCCCCGGCCAAGCTGCTCCCAGGAGCCTCCTGTGCTGTGCAGCGGGGAGGGGAGGGTTGCTGATGTCGGGGTGGCCCCACCCTCCTGCCTCTGTGCCCAGGCTCTGCTGAGCTGAGCTGGGGGGACAAGATTCTGTGCTGCTGCCTCTGGGTCAGGAGTGGGAGCTGCTGGCCCCTGCTGCCGTGTGAACGAGCCTTCGGACTAGTGAGTGCTGCTGGGCTGGGAGTGACAGCGGGTGTGTCTCACACTCCCCCACCACACACACTTCAGTTACTGTTGTTACTTCCTTTTACTTCCTGTCAAAATGCACAAAGTACATATAGTCTCTGTAATTTTATTCTTTCACATTCGGTCAGGATGACAGTGGTGGTAGTTTAGCTTTAACTGGTCTGTGCATTTTATTTCTGTCTCATGCTTAAATTCAATTCTTTGAGTAACGAGTTCTAAAATGCCTCACCTGGCCTGGCTGGAGTAATTATCATTATTACTGTTATTGCCGTATTGTGCTTTGTCATTCGTTATTTAAATGGTACTAGCAAATAACAGACTGTACATTTTGCTTGTACTTACCTTAGCAGGGCTTGTTTGAAAAAAAATAGCTAAACTCAAACTTTAGACACTGTGCAGATGAAGATCATTTATCTTCAGATTGTATTTTTAAATCTGTCTGTAAAGTAACTCAAAATTTCTATGAAAATAAATGCAGCTCCAAGTATGATACTAATAGCAGTAATGGAGTCAAATCTTAGTGAGTCACATACATGATTGTGACACACAGAGAACCAGGCACGTGGAGGGCCATGGAGTTTTTATAGCACGTTGGGGGCCTTAGAAAGAAAAAGGTTAAGAACCCCCCCCCATCCTCCCTGGTGGGTGCCCCTCACATCTCACAGCAGCCGCTGGTTAATCAGGTCGGGCTCCAGCCCTGGGAGTCTGGCCCATTTTCCTAGCCCCACCTAGGTGGCTTGTTTCCTGTCCCACAAATTAGAGCATTTCCGCCCTCTAACCTCATGGGTCTGTTCCTAGAATGGAAGCCGCATATTGAACAAGTCCCAACAGGTTTGCTACACCCTGGCCTCCTCCCATTCTCCCCCCTGGGAAGTTTTCGGCTTATTCCAACCTCCAAACCAGACTGCCCAAGCCCCCCTCCTCCAGTGCATTTGCTGTCCCTCCCCTCCAGCAGGAACCCACCAGCAAACCCACAATAATCCCTACCTGAGCTGGCTCCTCTGCAGCCATTTCCCTTCCCTGTCCCATGGGAGGATGGGATGAGCTGGAGCGAAACATGGACGACATCCTGCAGCCTGGCAGGGTGAGAAGGGCAGTTGTGGAGGTTTCAGAACAGGCTTTAGTTCATGTCACATCACGATTCCCCCAGGATCTTTCCCTGCAGAGACACAGCCTAGGCTCTGCCATGCTGGGAACATGCTCCAGCTCTTTATTGCAGGGGAGACCTGGCCCCTCCTGCCAGGCTAAGCCCACAGGGAGATTTTTCAGCCTCCCCAGTAATAACGTCTCTGAACAAAATGCTGGAAAGGAGCAGAACCAAAGGGGCTGGGCCGGCTCCATGGGGACACTGGTTCCTCCCTTCCCCTCCTGTGCGGACATGTCCTGTCGCTGGCAGAGATCGGCCCCCCCATCTCTCCCCCAGAGGCAGCCGTGTCTGCGGGCTCCCCCAGCCAGCACCTACTAACCCCCACCCATGCTGGGGGAGTGACACAGGACAGCAAATTCCACCTACCCAAGGACAAATTGCTGCAGATAAACGGGCTGGGTTCACATCCCAAAGCTGAGGAGAATTTAAGAATTACAGAGAAAATAGGGCAAAATAAGAGACTAGAGAGTCAATAATTTCAGGGAAAACGAGGGAATCTCCTTGGATTTTCTAGCCATATGTGGGGAGGGGAGAGAGAAGAGGAAGAACCAGAGAGAATTGTTCTCAGGTTTTGAGACGGAAAGAAATGGCACAAACAGGGAAAGGATGCGAGTGGCTCCCCGCCGTGGCCATAGGCGTGCGCAGCACATTTCATTAGGGTGCGCACCCAGGGAGCCCCCCCTAGCCCCACCCCATCCACTGCCTCCCACTTCCTGCCCCCTGGCTGCCCCCCTCAGAACCCCCAACCCCCCCTGCTCTTTGTCCCCTGACTGCCCCCTCCTGAACCCCCCCCACCACTGTAACTGCCTCCCTAGGACCCTACCTGTCGTCCTGACCCTTATCCACACCCCCACCCCCAGACAGACCCCCGGGACTCCCATGCCCCATCCAACCGCTCCTCGCCCCTGACAGGACCCCCAGAACTCCCGACCCATCCAACTCCCTCTGCTGCCTGCCTGCCCTGACCCCGCTCCACCCCCACCCCCCGAACCCTCAACCCATCCAACCCCCCTGCTCCTTGTTCCCTGACCGCCCCCTCCACAGGCCTCCCCAACCGCTAATCACCCCCCCCAACTATCCAACCCCCCTCCCCACCTCCTGGCAGCTCTGTCTAGTGGCTGCTCCCACCCACACACTCAAAGTGGCGGAGGAGGTTCCCTCTCCTTCGGGGGGAAGGTTGCCTAGTGGTTAAGACACAGGACTCAGGCTCAGGTGTTCTGGGTTTGAGTCTCTGCTCTGCCACAGACTCCCTGCTTAGCCTTGGGAAAGTCACTTCACCTCGTTGTGCCCTAGATCCCACCTGCCCAATGGGGCCAACACTGACCTGCCTCCTGGGCTAAATCCATCCATGGCTGGGTGATGTGGGGGGGAATGGAGATACCAACATGGGGAAATTTGGGCTGAATTTCTGCACAGCCGGAGAGTGGGCGCAAGCTCCACAGGGGGGATGGGAGCGAGAGGGGCTCAGGCCAGCTCCACACAGAGGGGGGTCAGGGCTTCAGCCCTGCAACTTTTGCCACTAAGGTGGCTGGGGCTCCCGAGCCGGGGACTTCAGCCCCACATCTTCTGCCAGGGTCCGGGGTTCTCCTCCCTGCCCCAGGGTGGCTCATCTCCCCCTCCATCCCCTGCCCCCACACCCAGGGCAGCTCCTGCTGGTATCTGGAGATTCTCCTCCCCCCACCCTCCCCCTGCCCCAGCCCAGCTGGGCTCCCAGGAGCACCCGCCGCTGCTGTGGCCGGAGCCGAGCCTGGCGGGCAGGGAGCAGCGATTCACGCGGGGGCCCTGGCAGAGCCACCAGCCCGAGCGGGGCGGGGCAGACCCAGGGGAGCGGGGGGGCTCTGCTGCTGCTGCCCCCCCCCACCGACCCCTGGGGCTGTTTGGGGGGGCTCACTCAGCCCCCCAGGAGCGGGGGGGAGCAGCTGAGCGGAGCCTGCCCAGCAAACAGCTGATCGCATCTGCGCCCAGGCCGCCCCTGGGGAAAAGCTCAGCGGAGGAGGCGCCACAAGCTGCCGGCAGCGGGTCATTCCCGGGGGGGCCGAGCACCCGCCTGCAGCCGCCGCAGCCTCCCCGCCCCTGGAGCCCCCACGGGGGGGGAGCAGCCTCTCCAGCCGGGGCTCAGGGCCAGGGCCGGCTCTAGGTTTTTTGCCGCCCCAAGCAAAAAAATTTTTGGCTGCCCCCCCCGCCCACCAGTGCCCCCCACTCACACCCCCTGTTGCCCCAGCACTGGGCTCCCCCCCAAATGTGGGATCCGCTACCAGCACACTGCAGCCGAGCCCTGGCCCAGCTGCGACTCTGTCCCCATGCGGGTGGAGCTGCTGGGCGGCGCGGAGCGGGAGTACTTCCAGGTGGCGGCGCGGCTACGGGGTGGCGCAAAGAACTCGGCCCCCTCCCTGGGCTTTGCAGCACTGCTGGTGGCCAAGGTGGATCAGTTCGCGCTCACCGCCCTCACCTCCGACATGCTGGCGGCCGAGGACCTGGAGAGCCCCCCGGACCTGCTGCTCTTCAGCCTCACGGTGCCCTGGCCCAGCCCTGGCAGGAGGGAAGGCGAGGATCTCCGGCTGCGGGGCTACCTGCTCAGCACCGACGAACCCAGCCGGCCGCTCACCTCCTCACACACTCCAGGAGCCCCTCGCCGCCATCGCAGCCCGGGCTCGGCTCCAGGAGACCCCGTTTCCCTCCCTCCCCGGCTCCTCACACACACTGGGTAGGGCCGCCCAGAGGATTCAGGGGGCCTGGGGCAAAGCAATTTTGGGGGCCCCTTCCATAAAAAAAAGTTGCAATACTATAGTAACATGTATTTGGAAATGTAAAAAATAACTAGTGAAAATTACTTTGTAATAATTTGAAAATACACCAAATACATTATTTAAAAACATTAAATGCTTTACTGGTCTGTATACATTTGCAATTACATAATGGGCTGTTGCTGGGTGATGGTGACGGTTGGTGCCAATGGGCTGTCACTGCCTGGAGGTGGTGCTGCTGTTGCCCAGGGCTGGGTGGGGAGCTGGGCTCTGGGGGGGTGCCCGGCTCACAGGGGCTGGGCTCAGGACTGTGGGGAGATGGGGTCGGAGGTTGTCTGGCTCAGAGGGGCTCGCCTCAGAGCTGGGGGTCTGGGGTGGGGGGGATGGGGTCGGAGGGTGCCCAGCTCAAAGGGGCTGGGCTTGGAGATGAGGGTCAGGGCTGTGGGGGATGGGGTCGGGGGGTGCCCGGCTCAACGGGGGCTGGGCTCGGAGCTGGGGGTCTGGGGTGAGGGAGATGGTGTCGGGGGGTGTCCACCTCAGAGCAGCTGGGCTCAGAGCTGGGGGTCAGGGCTGTGGGGGATGGGGTCAGGGGTGCCCACCTCAGAGCGGCTGGGCTCAGAGCTGGGGGTCAGGGCTGTGGGGGGAATGGGGTCAGGGGGGTGTCCAGCTCAGAGGGGCTGGGCTCAGAGCTGGGGGTCAGGGCTGTGGGGGGAATGGGGTGAGGGGGGTGTCCGGATCAGAAGGGCTGGGCTCGGAGCTGGGGGTCAGGGCTGTGGGGGGAATGGGGTGAGGGGGGTGTCCGGATCAGAGGGGCTGGGCTCAGAGCTGGGGGTCAGGGCTGTGAGAGGGATGGGGCCAGGGGGGTGCCCAGGTCCGAGGGGCTGGGCTCAGAGCTGGGGGTCAGGGCTGTGGGGGCAATGGGGTCAGGGGGGTGTCTGGATCAGAGGGGCTGGGCTCAGAGCTGGGGGTCAGGGCTGTGAGAGGGATGGGGCCAGGGGGTGCCCAGGTCCTAGGGGCTGGGCTTGGAGCTGGGGGTCAGGGCTGTGAGGGGGATGGGGCCAGGGGGGTGCCCAGGTCCGAGGGGCTGGGCTTGGAGCTGGGGGTCAGGGCTGGGCCTGGGGGGTAATGGGGTCGGGGGGGGCCTGACAAACACCTCCCTGAGACCCCCCCAATCCAACCACCCCCTTCCCTGGCCCCTGACCGACCCCCCCAGAACCTGTGCCCCCTCCCTGCCCCCTGAGTGTCCCCGGGACTCCCTGCCCCTTAGCCAACCCCCCGGCCCCGGCCGCTTACCCCCGGCTCGCCGCGCGCCTCAAAGAGCGGCCCCACACAGCGCTGCAGCCACATGGCTCCTGGAGGGGGCTGAGCTCTTCCCCGCTCAGAGCCGCGTGGTCAGGGGAGAAGCCACTCAGCCCGGAGCTCCCAGCCTCGCCCCCTGACCACGCGGCTCGGAGCGGGGCGGAGCTCAGGCCCCCCGCCCCCCCTCCGAGCCAGGCGGCTGCCGGGCTGTTTAGGACCCGGGCGCGAACAAGCGGAGGAGGAGCGGCCCGTCTTCTGCAGCCAGGCGGGGCCGCGCTACTGGTCAGGGGCCAGCCCTCTCCCCCAAGCGGAGCTGGGAGCGCGGCCCTGACCCGGCTGCAGGGGACGGGCCGCTCCTCCGCTCGCAGCGGCGGGATGAGCTGGGGCCCCAGCCTTATGCCACCCCTTACATTTTGCCGCCCTAGGCACCAGCTTGTTTAGCTGGTGCCTAGAGCCGCCCCTGCTCAGGGCATTGGGGTGCCGGGGCTCCCCCCATGCGCACGCCTGGGCCCGGGACACTCACACACACACTCTGTCCCGGGGCCCCCCTGGTGCCCAGAGACCGATCAACCCCCCGCCTGCCCCACCGCCCTTCCCCGCCTGCAGCCAGAGCCCCGCCCCTAGGAGCTGCCCCGCCCCCGGGCTGTGCCAGAGCCCCGCCCCCAGGAGCTGTCTCCCCCTAGGATTTGTTCTCCTGTTTCCTTCTTCCCAGCACCTGCCGCTCCCTTCCTGTGTCTGCAAACACCCCCCCCGGGAGGGCTGCAGCGCTCGCTGGGGCTGTCTCCAGTGGCTGAAGTTGCCTCCATCTCTAATCACCTGGGGGCGGGGGTGGAGGGAACGAAGGGAGGAGATGGGCCCAGGGTGTGAAAGCAGAATTAGGTTGCAGGAAAAGAAGGACTGTTTGGAAAGGTGGAAAGGAAAGGCTCCTGGGTGATCCCTCTTTCAAGTAGGGATAATAATGATCCGCTCCTACCTACCTCACGGTGCGTGGAGGCAGGGCCAGCTCTAGGTTTTTTGCCGTCCCAAGCAAAAAAAATTTTGGCTGCCCCCACCCAAGCCCTGGGCTCCCCACTGCACCTCCCTGCCACCCCAGCCCTGGGCTCTGCCCCCCACATACCCTATGCTGCCCCAGCTCTTGGCTCCGCCCTTTCCCCCCTACTGCTCCCCCACCGACACCCCCACCACCACCCCAGCCCTGGGCTCTGCCCCTCCACCTGCACCCCCTGCCACCCCAGGAGGTGTGTGTGTGTGTGGGGAAATTCCAGATCTTTCCACCTTATTCCAAATTCCTACTAAGGCGCCACTTTGGGGGAATGTGCTCAGTGGGGGAGCAGCAGCCCCCCCTGCTCCTCCCTAGCTACGCTCCTGCTTGTGGGGGCCCCTGCAAGACCCAGGGCCTGGGGCAAATTGCCCCACTTGCCCCCGCCTCTGGGCGGCCCTGCTAGCAGCTCTTCTGGGAGCGCAGGGGAGGAATGACTCCCCCTTCTCTAGCTTCTCCCCGTGGGGCTCTGGGGAGCAGGGAGGGTTGTGTGATAAATTCCATCCAACTCCCGCTTTGATCCAAGCCGAGGGGCGTCTCAGCCTCCACGATCCCCTTGGCAGGGCCAAACAAGGGATGTTTTCCACTGCCCAGGAGACCCAGCCAGGGACTCAAGGCAGCCCCAGACTTTCCCTTTCTCCCTTCTGGGAAATCAAGTTCAAGTTCTACAAGGAGCTAAAGAAGCCTCAACCCCACATCTGAATTAATGTCAGTTTCTCACTGCCCGTCAGAAACAAATGTCATTTCAATCCCAGGTGAGTCCATGTCAGTCATTCCTCAGCCCGATTCCTTCACCCTCCTGCCTTAGCTTAGGGCATTGCGCTACCCTGTGGGCGTTTCATGTCCCTCCTCAGTTTCACACAGAGACACAATTTCCTTTGCATGGATCCATGAACAGCAAAACCTCCCTGTGTCTCTTGTCTGAGCCAGGGCATTCGATTGTATTGACACCTTCTCTCCTGCAATGGCAACGGTCAGACAGAGGGGATGTGGCCACCTTCAGCCCTGGCAGTGAGATATTCACTCTCCTCTTTCTTCATGCTTATGTTGTTATTCCATAAAACATGAACCATGGAATAAAAAGCTGAGTTGGAAAAGAGAAGACTAAGGTTGGAAAAGAGAAGACTAAGGGGGGATATGATAGAGGTATATAAAATCATGAGTGATGTTGAGAAAGTGGATAAGGAAAAGTTATTTACTTATTCCCATAATACAAGAACTAGGGGTCACCAAATGAAATTAATAGGCAGCAGGTTTAAAACAAATAAAAGGAAGTTCTTCTTCACGCAGCGCACAGTCAATTGTGGAACTCCTTACCTGAGGAGGTTGTGAAGGCTAGGACTATAACAATGTTTAAAAGGGAACTGGATAAATTCATGGTGGCTAAGTCCATAAATGGCTATTAGCGAGGATGGGTAAGAATGGTGTCCCTAGCCTCTGTTCGTCAGAGGATGGAGATGGATGGCAGGAGAGAGATCACTTGATCATTGCCTGTTAGGTTCACTCCCTCTGGGGCACCTGGCATTGGCCACTGTCGGTAGACAGATACTGGGCTAGATGGACCTTTGGTCTGACCCGGTACGGCCTTTCTTATGTTCTTATGTTAAGGGCGTTTTGAATTCCAGTCCTGTGCTCCAAAGTGCTTGGTGTCAGTTGCACATTTTAGAACGATACTCTCCTTACCTGGGCTGGAGAGGACGGAGGCGCCCCGGGGCAGGCTGGGAGTTGTAGTTCCTGGCTCGTCTCAGAGCGGAAGTGACGAACCGGTTGCTCAGGCAACGCGCCCCCTCCCTGTGCACACTGGGAAGCGTAGTTCTCTCTCACACGCGGCCTCTATTGGAGGAGGGGCCGTAACTCGTCACTTCGCCGAGCCCCTCCCCGCTCCCTGATTGGCGGAGAGAGCGCGGGACAGAGACTCGGCGCGGGGGGGGGGGGTGGGAGGCCCCGGTTCCCTCGCCCCGAGGCTTCGCTGCCCCCCGCCTCTGGGCGCACGCTGCGGCTGTTGGGATTTGAATCCCGCGTGGGATCCGGGCTGGGGGGGGCACAGGGCAGAGGCAGCGCGGAGTGAAAGGGCTTCACTACCCTCCCCCAGCTAGGCCTGGGGGGCAGCAGCGGGGGGGGGGCTGAGCTGCCTGGTATCAGCCCCACAAGCGGCAGCCTGGGGCCGCGGGGCCCCTCATCACCCCCCCCAACCTGCCCCTGCAGTGTCCCCCCCCCGCTGTGACCCTCCCGCCAGCCCCATGCCCAGTGTCTCCTCCTTTCCCTTTGCCCCCCCGCCCTCCTCCTCCCCCCCGTCCTCAGCGCCCCACCCCCCCTGCTCCTCCTCTCCCCATCCTTGTCCTCAACACCCCACCATCCTCCTCCCCCTCAGCGCCCTGCCCCTAATTGATTCCAACCCATTCCTCCATTGCTGGGCCCCACTTTCCCATCCCCCCACTCCCCCAGTCCATCCCCAGGGTGTGAGGTTCCTCATCTCCCATCTCTGCTACCCCCCAACCTGCCGGGTTCCCCTTTTCAGCCACTGTGGGGTCCTCCAACCCGCCCCCACCCATCCACTCTGGGCTCTCTAAATCCCACATTCCCACAGTGCACCTTGGTAACCCCACCCTCCTCTATCCCTAATCCCCCTAGTCCCTTCCCTGGGGTCCTCCTGGACACCCCAACCCACAGTCCGGCCCCCACATACATCCCAGTCACTCATTCACACGCTGAGCTAGTCCTTCAGGGGCCCCCACAGCCCACCAAACTCCTCCATCCATGAGCCCCCTGGACCCGTGGCTGGGAAGTGGGGGAAGCTGCCACTTTGGCTGGGCTGGGTGTGGGTGTTAATCTTTTCCTGCCTTGTGTGTGCTGAGCTCACAAAGGGTTTTTGCTCCCTCGGGGTGGGGGGTGGTTTTGGCCGAAGGTGATGTGGTTTGGTAGCCCTGTGGATGCTGTGTGGTGTCTGGAATGGGGCGTGTGTGTTCCCATCATGCCCCTTCCCCTCTGCCTGCAGAGCTGAGGACAGACAGGTCTGAGGAGCAGAGCAGGAGCTCTGGGAAGGAGAAGAGCAATACGAACATGGAGTCTAAGATGAGGCCAGGTGACTTCTGTGGAGGGAGACATGCTGGACAGCACCAAGGATTGGGGAGACAACCAGGTGTGAGCCCAGGGCTCAGATTTCTAATTGTAGCGGTGATGGCAGAATGGGAGGAGGGTTGAAGCCGGAGCCCTGGGGTGTGGGAGTAGCGAGAAGAGGAGCCTCGCCACCATTGCTTTTGTGTTGTGTTGTGTTTCATACCAAGGGAAAAGAAGTCGCGGGGACGGAGTCCAGCCCCGAGGTGAGATGGAAAGTGAGCGAGAGCAGTGACAGGGTGAATCCTGTTGATGCCAGGCAAGACCTGCCCAGCTGGGATGAGAGTAGCTGTCTCTGTCGGTGAGAGAAGTATCTGGTTTGGGAAGGGCTCTGGTCACAGCCCCCCTGGCTCCAGGCAGGGACGTCCCGTTACCTGGGTGTGGGTTTCCGGACTAGCTGTGGCTTCAAGGGAGATGATGTTGCCATTTGCGAGGGCTGATCATCTCTCTGGCCAGGAGTGGTGTGTGCTCCCTAGCAGAAGGTTGGATCCATGAGGGTGACTCCCTGTTCTGAGTTTCTTTCTTCCTCCGAGGTTTCTCTCTCTGTGTTGGCCAACTTACACTCAAACTCTCTCTCTCCTTTCATGGACACCTTGTCATGGACTCTAACCCCAATAGCGAAGTTCGTTGTCTGACCGCAGAGAGACAGGCAACACCAGCAAGGTCCGATCAAAAGCTCTTTATTGACAAGTGCACGCGTCAATTGAGAACAGCTTGTATCCGAAGAGAACCAGCCAGCCCTCTTACAACTAAGTATAGGTTATATAGACAGTTCCGTCGCGTCACAAATTATTCATTTCACACAACCCATATCCCACCCGCCTTTGGTTAGTAACAAACCCTAATAACAAAGCACATCTGTCTTTCTTTATAATGTAAGCAAGTCGTGATGCCCCAGCAACTTTCTTATCAGCATGGTTGCCAAGCACCAGAAACTGGAAGACAGGAGTTAACAACGGACCTAAGACAGAAACAGGGAATGAATACAGGGAGGCTGACTCCCTATCAGTTCTTCAAACACTGTTCATAACCCAGCGCAGTTGGTTCTATGCCAGGAATGCAATTCCCTCACTTATCTCACTTTTTCCCAAGGCTTTGTGAAACATGCTGCTTCTCAGTATTTTTCCACGCTGGGATTACCCAGAAACCTCTGTTAGCCTGACTTCAGTCAGGTTGGCATAACTGGTTTTGTGCTACATCTTTATTCAGGCCTAACAACCTGTCATGTTCAGTTGCCTGCATCCTCTTCCTCTGCTCCCCGTCCCCCAGTCTCCTATGGGCTCAGCTGGGTCTATCTGCCCACGGGCAAGGTCTGTGCCATACTGGGAAGGATGTGTCCTGCCTGCCAGGATAAGGGGGTTGCTCCTCCCACCCCCTATCTTCGGGGAGACATCATTGCTGTAACTGGGTCACAGCGTGAGTGGCCAGTCATGTCTTTGGGGTTGTGGGGTCTGAGACTGAGAGGAGTGGGCTCGCGGTCATGGCTTTGGGCACAGGATTAGAGATGCCCAGAACCCCCCTTATCACCCGCTAGCTCCATTACTGCATCACCCAAAAGCCTCACTCAGGGTCCACTATGCCTCCTTGTGCTGGGCACTGCAGGGACAATCAGAGGGACAGCAGGATGCATGAGGAAATAGATGAGTGTGTGAGGCAGATGGGTGAAGGGGGGTGTGTGGCATACATTGGGGACGGACGGGGGTTGAGAGTTGGACGGACAGCGGGACAGATGGAGAGCTGCAGGGACGGATGGTGACGTCACAGGCTGGACTTGTGATGGGTTCAGCTCATGGCCGCTGGCCCTGTCATCTCCTGCCCCCATCTGCCCGTCTGACTCTGCCCCTGTCTCTCGCAGGCAGCACTCAGCAGAGTCTGGCCCTGTTGTTACACTGGTGCCTACATCCAGCGCACACCTGTGTGTTATGTGCTCCTGGAGAGCTCAGGCAGGGACAAGCGTGCGGCTCACGGCTGCTGAACCAGCTACTCCAAAACTGCCACAGATCTCCCCCTCCTTGGGCAGCAAGACCCTGGCCGGGGGGTTCCCTGTCCCTCCTCGCTGCCAACGCATCCTGCTCAGCACAGAGACTGAGGTCACCTGGCTCCGCCCAGCCTCTAGCTGGAGCTGCTCCAGCCCCGAATTGCTGGTATCCAGCCTGGCCGGAGTTGGTGCGATGTCCTAGCGGAGTCCGTTCTTTCTCCCCGGTCGATGACGATTTTCCCCACTGCAGTTAGTTGCTCTTTCTCTGCTTCCCCATAGCCCCTCCCCAGTGATAGTGACCCCTGCTGGCCAGGCACGGGAGTGTCCTGTAGGTGCCTTCTTGTAGGAGCAGTGACTCCTGGTGGCGAGGGGCAGCAAGGCCTGGCTTGTACCCCCCTAGCATTGCTGCAGCGCCCCCTGGTGGCCACTGAGAGCAATTGCCTATGTGACCCCACCACTGCCATTGCGCCTGTGAGCGCTGGTGGGTAGTTGAGGCAGGGCCCTGTATGTATATGAGCCATTGGGGCAGTGCCCTCTGTGTATCCCACTCTCATCTCGGTGACTCGTGTTGTCCCAGTGGGGCAGCCCCCTGTGTGTATTTACTCCCCCCAACCCCTGCATTGGGCCAGTGAGCACTGGTAGCCAGAGGAGTCAGTGCCTGAGGTGTGTTCTTCACCGCCCCCAAGGTGGCAGGGTGCCTGGGTGGCCATGTCAGGCAGTGCCCTGGGTATCTTCCAACCCCTTTGTGGCAGTGAGCCCAGCTCCTGGTGTGTGTCACTCCCCCACTAGGGATGTGCACTGGTGGCCAAGTATGGCAGTGCCCTGTGTGTAGCCCCCTCTCTCCCTGCCCCCGCCCCCCAGTGTGACCAGATAGAAAGTGTGAAGAATCGGGACGGGGTGGAGGGTAATAGGCACCTACATAAGAAAAAGCCCCGAATATTGGGACTGTCCCTATAAAGTGGGGACATCTGGTCACCCTATCCCCTCTACCCCTGTGCCAGGTATGGCAGGCACTGATCCCTGGCATCTCTGTGGGGCAATACCCTCTGTATATCCCCCAATTGGGGCAGTGACCCCTGCTGGTCAGGTGGGGCAGTGCCCTGTGTGTGTGTGTCCCCTATTTAGGTAGTGACCCCTGGTGGCTAAGTGAGGCAGTGGCCTTTGATTTCCTCTTCTCTCCCCAGCCCCCTCTCTCTCTGGGGTAGGGCCCCCAGTTGGGGCACTACCCGATGTGTATCTCTACTAATTGGAGCAGTGACCTCCCCGTGGTGCCCTGGGGTGGCAGTTCCCTATTGGTATCTCCCTCCCGCTCTCCTCACACCATTGTGGTAGTGGCCACTTCAGGCAGTGGCCTGTTTATCATCCCCCCCGCCCACCCCCATTGCAGCAGTGCCCCCTGGTGGCCATGTGCAGCAGTACCCTGCATGTATCCCCCCCAACCACTGCTGCAGTGACCCCAGGTGCCCAGTTTGAGTAGTAGCCTGTGTGTACCTCACCTCTTGGGGCAGTGACTTGTGGGGCCAGCACCGTCTGTGACGTCTGGTGGCCACGTAGGGCAGTGGCCTGTATGTACCATCTCCTCTGGAGCAGTGACCACTGGTGTCTTGGTGCTAAGATGCAGCCACCTCTGGGTTACATGGTGGGGCTGTTTACAGGACAATGGGGACAGCCCCCCCCCCCATTCCAGGAAGTAGGGGAATGTCTGGTGTTCGGGGCAGAGCGTTCCACCTTCTATTGAACTGTGCTGCTCTGAGCACCTTTCCCCTGCCGGAAGAAGACCCTCTGTGGCTCCAAAGCTGGTCCAGTAACAGGTATCACCTCACCTGCCTTGTCTCCCTGGTATTCTGGCAAGTGTCCAACTTCCCCTTCGCTGTTGGTTCTCAAACCTTCTCCAAGTAACCCCCCCCACAGTCCTTTAAGCTGCCAAACCTCCCCTGGAGCCCAACCCCGGGGGGGGGGGGCAGCCCACCTGAAAACCCTACGGCACCATGGGAGTGGTCGTGTCTCCTGCTTCCATTTCCTGCCAGCCGCTGCCAGGCCCGGCCCAGACTTCCCATTTCTGGTGTGAGTCCGGAAGCAGATGCTGCCATGAGGCGGTGCTGGGAAGGGTTGTGCTGGTGTCAGGAGAAAGCAGGAGGAGTAGGTGGGGTCTGTGCTCCTGCGGGGAGGTGCTGCCCTTGCTGTGAAAAGGCCCCACCCTTAGGGGAGATGTCATCTCCCTGCCTTGCCACGCTCTGCACCAGCCCCTGCTTGTCACGGGAGCAGGGCTGGCTCCAGGCACCAGTGTAGCAAGCAGGTGCTTGGAGCGGCCAATTCAAAGGGGCGGCCCGTCCGGTATCGGGGCAGCACGGCTGGGTCTTTGGTGGAAATTCAGCGGCGGGTCCCTCATTCCTTGTCTTAGTCTTTGAGCTGCCGCCGAATTGCTGCCAAAGAGGAAGGGAGGGAGGACTCGCCGCCGAACTGCCGCAGAAGAAGCAGTGTGGTTGAGCTGCCGCCGAAAAGCCACAGCTTGTCCTTTTTTTTTTTTTTTTTTTTTCCTCCTGCTTGGGCGGCAGAAAAGCTGGAGCTGGCCCTGCACAGGAGGAGCAGGCTCCAGTCTGCAGAGCTGCAGCAGGGGACCCCGCAGCCCAATGCCTGTCAGGCACCCCCGTTCTCCATGCCCCTAATCCTTGCTGACCCCCACACCCATCAGTTATAGAACAGGAGGCAACTTAACTTCTGCTCACTGTTCCCGGTGGGGCTCTAACAGAGCGCGTCCCGGAGCAACTTAACTTCCATTCGCTGCTCCCTTTATAGACGCAGGGTCAGAACTCTCACAGGCTGGGCAGCAAGGAGCTGATGCCGTTTGTCTCACCCCAGTGGATATTGCAGCCCTTAGTATAGAGGTTTGTTCTTTAAACATGGGGTCAATCTCTGTGGGGTTGGGCCACAGGACAGCCCCATGCCCCTTCCTGTGCTTCTAACCCTGCACTGTTCACCCTGCGTCCTCCCCCATGCCCCTAACCCTGTGCCCCCCTCTGGCACCCCTAACCTCTGCACCCCTAACCCTGTGCTCCCCCCTGCACTCCCTCCAGCACCCCTAAACCCTACATCCCCAACCTCTGGCGCCCCTAACCCTGTGCCCCCCGAACCCTAAACCTGTGACCTCTGACACACCTACACCCCAACCCTGCACCCCTTCTGGCACCCCTCACCCTGCCCCCTTAACCTCTGCACCCCTAACCCTGTGCTCCCCCCTGCACTCCCTCCAGCACCCCAACCCCTACATCCCCAACCTCTGGCGCCCCTAACCCTGCACCCCCTCCAGAACCCTTACATCCCTCGCCCCTAACCCTGTGCCCCCTACACCCTTAACCCTGTACCCCCCCAAACCCTAAACCTGTGACCTCTGGCGCCCCTACACCCCAACCCTGCACCCCCCTCCTGCACTCCTCACCCTGCCCCCCAACATCTGCACCTCTAACCCCTGTGCCCTCTCCTGTCCCCCTAATCCCTGTGACCCCCGTCTGGCACCAAACCCCTGAACCCCGTCTGGTGTCCCCAAGCTCTGCACCCGAAGCTCTGCACCCCTAACCCTGTGCCCCCCTCCAGTGCCCCTAACCCCTGCACCCCTAACCCCTGCCTCCTCCCACATCCATAATCCCTGCACTGTGCCCCCTTTTTCCCTAACCCCTGCACCCCCTCCTGTGCCCACTTGGGGAAACTGACCTGGATGCACGGAGTAGCTGGCATTGCTGCTCGCTCCCCCTGCCGCCCCTGAACACTGCTCCTCCGCACATCGCTAGGGGGCTGTGAGGGGGGGAGCAAGGAGCGACATCAGGGCGCCCTGCCTCCAGGTCACCTTCCCCACCACCTGGGCTGCATAAGGGGAGGACAGAGAGCAGCAGCCCAGGTGGGGAAGGTGACCTGGATGCAGGGAGCCCTGATGTCGCTCCTTGCTCCCCCCTCACAGCCCCCTAGGGGGGCACAGAGGAACATTGGGGGGAGCAGTATCCGCTCATCACCGCTCTCTCCCCCTTCTCTTCCCCTCCCTCCCCCCATGCTCCTATGCCGGGAGGGAGCAGGGAGAAATCTGGGCACCACCCCAAGCAGCGCTCCCCTGCCAGCCGGGAGCAGTTTCTGACTTTACACCAGCAGCACACACCTCTCTGCTACCGTACAGCACCGCCCTTGACCATGGTACCCCTGGGCAATTCCCTGGTGGCACCCACCCCTAAGGCTGGCCCTGGCTATGGGCTTCAGAGGGAGTGACCAGACCAGGCGGCCATGGAGAGCTCCAGCCCCTGTTCTCCCTTCCGAGCTGCTAGCAGTCAGAGGCCAGGGACATGCTTCCATGCTGATGACAGGTACTGCTCGATAACGATCCAAAGTACATTCATAGTCCTCATCTGAGTCAGATGCCACCCACCGAAGATTGATTTTCCTGTCTAGCGGTTCAGGTTCTGTAGTGTCTGCATCAGAGTGTTGCTCTTTGAGGACTTCTGACAACGTTTCACACCTTGTCCCTCTTGGATTTTGGAAGGCTCTTCAGATTCTTAAACCTTGGGCTGAGCGCTGTAGCTGTCTCTAGAAATCTCACATTTTACCTTCTTTGCGTTTTGTCAAATTTGCAGTGAAAGTGTTCTTAAAGTGAACAACATGTGCTGGGTCATCACCCAAGACTGCCATAAAATGAAATATATGGCAGAATGCGGATAAAACCATGGAGCAGGAGACATACAGTTCTTCATCAAGGTCTTCAGTCACAAATTAACACATTTTTTTAACGAGCGTTATCAGCATGGAAGCATGTCCTCTGGAATGGTGGTTGAAGTATGAAGGCATATGGATGTTAGCATATCTGGCACGTTAATACCTTGCAACGCTGGTTACAAAAGTGCCATGAGAGAGCCTGTTCTCACTTTTAGGTGACGTATATAAGACACGGGCAGCATTATCTCCAGTAAATGTAAACAAACTTGTTTGTCTCAGCGATTGGCTGAACCCGAAGTAGGTCTGACTGGACTCTAAAGTTTTACATTGTTTTCTTTTTGAGCGCACTTATGCAACAAAAAAAATCTACATATGCAAGTTGCACTTTAATGATAAAGAGATTGCACTATAGTACTTTATATTTTACAGTGTAAATATTTGTAATAAAACTATATATAGTGAGCACTGTACACTTCGTATTCTGTGTTGTAATTGTGTCAGCAACCTGCCCAGTTGCCTCGCTGCCAGGGGATGCAGACATTTCTGTAAGGCACATAAAGGGGCTATTTGGTGTTGAAGCAAATGCGAGGAATGTGCATTTATGAGAGGGAATTTCCATCTCTTCAGTAGCTGTACATCAGGGCCCCGATGGCCTAATAGATAAGGCATTGGCTTCCGAAGCCAGCGATTGTGGGTTCAAGTCCCATCTGGGGTGAAAATCTACTTTCTTCCTGTATATTGCAAGGTAAACCTTGGCCTTATATTAAACAAGGAAGCTGGGAGATGTTTGAGCACAAAGTCCTGGATCTTGGGAACAATCACCAAGGGATATTAGAAGGCTCAGTCTGGTGACTGAATGGATGCAACCACCCCCCCGCCCCATCCCAGGGTAGTCCCATCTGAGAACCAGGATCCATGGAGCAACATTCCCCTCCTGCCCTGACAGGTGGGCTGTGCAGATTATGGTGGAGGGCAGCAGGAGAGGAGGTTGCACTAGTGCTGCCTGGGCTGTATCTGCACCAAAGATAAATGGAGGGGGTCATGCAGCCTGTGCCTGAAACTCCACAGTGCTATAGTTCACTCCCAGAACAAGTCAAATCCTGCATCAAGGATGGTGAATTCCCATGTGAGCACACAGTGCCCCTGTCCACCACACATGCTGCACACACATCAACTGCACCAAAAGAGACACAAACTGCACACTGAGGAGATAGCTGGTTTGTTTCCAGGTTGGTTTTATTTCCAAAGGTACTGAAGTGTGGGGTCTCTTCTTTTTCCGTGGGCAGAAACACAATGGAGGAGAATCTCACATCCCTTAGCTGCCAGGTGACAGTGGCAGGAAGAAAATGCACTGCAATGAAATTTAAAAAAACATAATATTTAACAATGAGAAGTAATTAAATAAAAATAATCCAATGGACGCACATGCCGGTGGCTTGTTCCCACCCCAGAGAATGAGAAGCAGGGAGTGTGTAAAAAGCGGGTGGTTAAGTCTGAGGGAGCATATTCATAGTTTGTATAAGTTAAATTATAGCAGACCGCTACAAAATACTCCATTTGGTAACATCAGTACAGATTATAGAAATCTACAAGCAATACAGCCATACACAGTTAAGACAGGGTGTCCACTTAATACCAGAGTTCCCACAGCCAAATAGCTGGAAGTCCCTTCACAGTCACTGCTAAACAAAACAACATTGTGCAGAACCAAGAGCAGCCCTGCTGTGCCATTAGGAAGGCCTGCAGGAGACGCAGCAAATCCATCTAGGATTCTGTGCTTCTGCTTAGTAGTTACCAAGTGTGATCAATGAAAGGGTGGATGGGTAGCTCCCTTTTTTGGACACCCAGCCAGTAGCTATAAAATTCCTTTGAGGCCTTGTCTACACTATGACTTTAGGTCGAATTTAGCAGCGTTACCACCATTTAACCCTAGACCCATGCACACGACAAAGCCCTTTTTTTCAACTTAAAGGGCTCTTTAAATCGATTTCTTTACTCCACCTCCGATGAGGGGATTAGCACTGAAATCAGCCTTGCTGGGTCGAATTTAGGGTAATGTGGACGCAATTTGATGGTATTGGCCTCCGGGAGCTATCCCAGAGTGCTCCATTGTGACCACTCTGGACAGCGCTTTCAACTCAGATGCACTGGCCAGGTAGACAGGAAAAGGGTCGCAAACTTTTTAATTTCATTTCCTGTTTGGCCAGTGTGGCGTGCTGATCAGCACAGGTGACCATGCAGAGCTCATGCAGAGCTCATCAGCATGATGTGCACATTGCCGGGGCACATTGCCCGGCCTGTACTCTGTGAGAAGTCTATGACCATGTCTATGTCCTCATCACTCTTGTCACCGCACTGCTGTCACCTCCTTGCCTGTTTTCGCTTTTGCAGATTCTGGTTCTGTGCTGAGAAAAGGCGTGAAACAATTGTCTGCCATTGCTCTGATGGAGGGAGGGGCGACTGACGGCATGGCTTACAGGGAATTAAAATCAACAAAAGGGGTGGCTTTGCATCAAGGAGAAACACAAACAACTGTCACACAGAATGGCCCTCTCAAGGATTGAACTCAAAAACCTGGGTTTAGCAGGCCGTTGATTTCACAAAACAAAGCAGGTAAATTTCTTGTTTTGATCCATCTAGCGTTTACATCTTAGGCTGGTAGCAAACAGTACAGTACAACTGCTAGCCATTGTCATCTCCTGGTTGCTTGGCAGAAGATGGGAATGACCTGGCTGAGTCACTCCCATGTCTGTCCATGCGCCCCAACTGACCTCAGTGAGATCAGCTAAAAGCAAGAACTATTAACACAGAATTCTGTTCAAAGCCAGAGAAGTCTTTCAGCCTCCTTCCTCTTGCTGGTTTCTCTCCTTCCTTCTGTTCAAAGACAGTTCCCTGTACACTCCTAGTTTGCACAAACCCACCCACTGACCTGTGACTAACAATCTCTCGCTGCTAACTCTTCCAGGAAAACAGGCCAAAGAAAGTGTCTGCAAGCGCTGTACCGCAACCCCAATACTCTTTTCAGTTCCTTCCCACAGAACTTTCACTCCAGACCAGTCCAGTGCCTTGCTGTTGCTTGTCTAACCACTGCCAGAGGTGAAAGTAAGCAGGTACGGGCCGGTACGGAGGACCGGTAAGGAAAGGAGGCTGGCTGAGGGAGGGAGAAGCCTGCCCCCTGCATAAGAATAGTTTAAACTCAGCTGTTCCCTGAGCTGTTCAGCCCCCGGGGTTAGGAGCGCTTTCTGGCATTCTTGTTAATTTCACTCACAGTAGCTTGGGGGAGGGAGGAGAGTGTGTTTGACCATGGCAGGGGCAGTCCTCTTCTGCCCCCGGGATGAGAGGAATCTCTCCAATACTAATATACACAACAAATACAAGCATTTGGCTGCACATCTTAAATCCAGAGCTAATAAAAGCAGGTGGAAGGGGAAAATTCACTGTACTGTACTGTCCTGTCCCCTCTCCCTCTCCCTCTCCTGCAGACAAAGCTCTGCATTCCTCCCCCCGCCCCCGCCAGCAGGGGCTCTGCTCAGTGCCAGACAGGAAGAAAGCATGGAGCCTAGTGTCTGCAGCCTCGCTGGAGGAGGAGGGAAGACACAGAGAAAAATGTGACAGTCAGTTTTCACTTTTTCAGGCTTATTCCAATAGTAAAGTTTTATTACAGACAGTACTGATAGTAGTAATAGTAGTTTTATTTTCTCTATCTATGTCATGCAATGGGAGGGATCCATGAAGTATGTAGGAGAGGTGGGTTGCTTGCGATTGGACTATATGGGTAAGAAATGTAAATTACTTTCACCCCTGCCCAAACCCCAGGACTCCCAGCCACCTCTGCAGCTGGTAGCTCCAGGGGTGATTTAAAGGGCCCGGCTCCTAGCTTCAGCCAAATCCGCAAGCCCTTTAAATCCTAATTTAAAAGCCCCGGAATTTAAAGGCCCCACCTCTTCCAACAGAGGCCACACCTCCTCTGGTTGAGGAACCATCCCCTCCACTGGACTCTGGAGTACTAGCAAGTCCTTTAAGTCACTTTTATCCCTGACCACTGCACACATATGCTACACCATACCCTGAGCTGATTCCTGACTTGTATGCTCAATACAGCCTTGCTGATCTGTGGTACAATGGATCAGCATGTTGCCGGCTCAAAGAGCCTGAGGCGGAGCAACAGCAGGGTTCGTTGCCCGGTGTGCGTAGCACTAATTGACACACCAGGTGGAGAAGCAAACCAGGTTTATTTGAGCCCAAATAAGGTGCCAGGGAGAAAAAGCATCTCAAATCCTGCACACCGCGCGCAGGCGGGGTCCCAGCATTTATACCCCCCTTGCTTGTGTAAGCCTTTTGTTAGGTTTTCCCCCTCACCCCTCCCTTCCCAACAGCAGTTACTTTAAACATTACATCTCAGCGTGTTAGAAAAGTTCCCATTCGCAAGCTTATCTCTGGCCTTCACAGCACAAACGCATACAGTTTTTCCTCCCCCCTCTCCCCCTCCTTCCCGCCGCTTCTGCTGTTTTAAACTCCTGCATTTGCAAGCGGAGACAGCTGACAGTTACACATTTTGCTTGCAGTCTGTTAGCATCTTAGGCTGGTTAAAGTTCACAGCATGGAAGACCTCTGGTTCACTCAGGCCTGCAGTCACAACTTTGGTTTACTTAGGCCTAGTGACACCAACAAGCATGTTTGTTAACGGAAAGGATGGTGGTTCAAGCCCCTCCAGGGACAGCAGTAAGCTGTGCTACTTCCTTGCTCCCTGAGGCCTGCTGGGAGCCTCAAAGGCCCCATTTTGCTTCCTCTTGGCCTCAGTGCTTTCAGCTGGTGGCCCGAAGAGCGGGCTGGATGCCATTCAGAAACCCACCTCCCAGCAGCCGTGCCGGAGGCTCAGGCTTAATCCTCAAGGCCAAGCCCAAAACCTTTCAGCCGGGAACATTTCGCACCCTTCCTGCCCCCGCCCAAGCGGCAAGGGAGAAGCGGACGAGACACGCTGGCTTGAAGACGCCTCCCTCCCACTTCCCTGTACGCTGTGCAAAGCTCTTGGCCTGCTTCATGCCTTGTCAGGAAAGTGCGGCCATGCGGCCCAAGCCTGAGTCACGTCCGCAGCCTGGCCCACCCCGGATGACGGCGCGCAGAGCCACGTGCAAGGAGCAGATAAACAATATCCAAGAAAAAGAGCTGGAATTTTTCATCTTATTTTCACCTAGTCCTTACTAAGGAAAGTAGCAAACAATTGCCCTTTGTAAAGAAACACTGCACCGTACTACAGTACAAACCCAAATGAGCACAGCAGGAGGCTATCCCGGCTATCCACATCTGGCCCTGTTTCATTACAAACTTCCTTTCTGTAATGATGTTCTGGTAATAAGGGGGCAATCAGTTGTCAAAGGTAGCTCTTGCCATGGTAGCCAGGTTGCTACTCATTCTCCCCAAGTATAAGAACATAAGAACGGCCATACCGGGTCAGACCAAAGGTCCATCTAGCCCAGTATTCTGTCTACTGACAGTGGCCAATGCCAGGTGCCCCAGAGGGAGTGAACCTAACAGGCAATGATCAAGTGATCTTCCTCCTGCCATCCATCTCCATCCTCTGACGAACAGAGGCTAGGGACACCATTTTTACCCATCCTGGCTAATAGCCATTTATGGACTTAGACACCATGAATTTATCCAGTTCCCTTTTAAACATTGTTATAGTCCTAGCCTTCACAACCTCCTCAGGTAAGGAGTTCCACAAGTTGACTGTACGCTGCGTGAAGAAGAACTTCCTTTTATTTGTTTTAAACCTGCTGCCTATTAATTTCATTTGGTGACCCCTAGTTCTTGTATTATGGGAATAAGTAAATAACTTCTCCTTATCCACTTTCTCAACATCACTCATGATTTTATATACCTCTATCATATTCCCCCTTAGTCTCCTCTTTTCCAAGCTGAAGAGTACTAGCCTCTTTAATCTTTCCTCGTATGAGACCTTCTCCAAACGCCTAATCATTTTAGTTGCCCTTTTCTGAACCTTTCACGGAAACTGATGGACTACAAGACATCAGGAACAGTATCCCCGATAATGTCATGGCAAACCTGGTGGCTGAACTTCGTGACTTTGTCCTCACCCACAACTAGTTCACATTTGGGGACAATATATACCTTCAAGTCAGCAGCACTGCTATGGGTACCCGCATGGCCCCACAGTATGCCAACATCTTTATGGCTAACTTAGAGCAATGCTTCCTCAGCTCTCGTCCCCTAACGCCTCTACTCTACTTGTGCTACATTGATGACATCTTCATCATCTGGACCCAGAGAAAAGAGCCCTTGAAGAATTCCACCATGATTTCAACTATTTCCATCCCACCATCAACCTCAGCCTCGACCAATCCACACAAGAGATCCACTTCCTGGACACTACAGTGCTAATAAGCGATGGTCACATAAACTCCACCCTATACCGGAAACCTACTGACCACTATACTTACCTACATGCCTCCAGCTTTCATCCAGGACACACCACACAATCCACTGTCTACAGCTAAGCTCTAAGATACAACCGCATTTGCTCCAATCCCTCAAACAGAGACAAACACCTACAAGCATAGGCGCCGACTCCGTGGGTGCTCTGGGGCTGGAGCACCTACGAGGAAAAATTGATAGGTGCTCTGCACCCACCAGCAGCTCCCTGCCCCGTCCCCACATCCCAGCTCACCTCCGCCTCTGCTCTGCCTCCTCCCCAGAGCATGCCTCCACGTCCTGCTTCTCCCCACTCCCTTCCAGTGCTTGCACCATGAAACAGCTGTTTCGCGTGGCAAGCGCTGGGAGGGAGTGGGGAGGAGGAGGAATGCGGCGTGCTTGGGGAAGAGGCGGGGCTGGGGCGGGGATTTGGGGAGGGGTCCAATGGGGGCGGGGCTGGGGGCAGGGTTTGGGAGGTGCAAGCAACAAAAAGTTGGTGCTGTGCCTACAAGATCTCCATCAAGCATTCTTAAAAGTACAATACCCACCTGCTGAAGTGACAAAAATGGATTGACAGAGCCAGAAGAGTACCCTGAAGTCACCTACCACAGGACAGGCCCAACAAAGAAAATAACAGAACGCCACTAGCCGTCACCTTCAGCCCCC
This sequence comes from Mauremys mutica, assembly GCF_020497125.1. Taxonomy (NCBI): domain Eukaryota; kingdom Metazoa; phylum Chordata; order Testudines; family Geoemydidae; genus Mauremys; species Mauremys mutica. Next base: position 107,084 of record NW_025423312.1, read on the forward strand.
AACTAAAACCTCTCCAGCGCATCATCAAGGATCTACAACCTATCCTGAAGGATGATCCCTCACTCTCACAGACCTTGGGAGACAGGACAGTCCTCGCTTACAGTCAGCCCCCCCAACCTGAAGCAAGCACACACCACACAACAACAATAATAACCAAGGAACCTATCCTTGCAACAAAGCCAGTTGCCAACTCAGTCCACATATCTATTCAGGGGACACCATCATAGGACCTAATCACATCAGCCACACCATCAGGGGCCCGTTCACCTGCACTTCTACCAACGTGATATATGCCATCATGTGCCAGCAATGCCCCTCTGCCATATACATTGGCCAACCCAGACAGTCTCTACAGAAAACAATAAAAGGACACAAATCAGACGTCAAGAATTATAACATTCAAAAACCAGTTGGAGAAAATTTCAACCTCCCTGGACACTCGATACAGACCTAAAAGTCGCAATTCTTCAACAAAATAACGTTTCCAAAAAAATTTCCCCATGCTAATTTTTCCCCTAGTGTTACTCACACCTTCTTGTCAACTATTTGCTATACCGATTATCACTACAAAAAGTTTTTTTTCTCCTGCTGATAATATCCCACCTTAATTGATTAGTCTTGTTAGAGTTGGTATGGCAACCCCCATTTTTTCATGTTCTTTGTATATATATTTTCCTACTGTATTTTCCACTGCATGCATCTGATGAAGTGGGTTTTAGCCCACGAAAGCTTATGCCCAAATAAAGTTGTTAGTCTCTAAGGGTACGTCTACACTACAAGACTATTTCGAATCTACTTAATTCGAATTTGTGGAATCGACCTTATGAAGTCGAATTTGTGTATCCACACTAAATACACTAATTCGACTGTCTGAGTCCACAGTAACGGGGCCAGCGTCGACTTTGGAAGCGGTGCACTGTGGGAAGCTATCCCACAGTTACCGCACTCCCCGCTGCCCAGTGGAATTCTGGGTAGAGCCCCCAATCCCTGCTGGGGGAAAAAATGTGTCGAGGGTGGTTTTGGGTAACTGTCATCATTGAACCGTCAATCACGCCCTCCCTCCCTCCCTCCCTCCCTGAAAGCGCCTGCGGGCAATCTGTTCGTGCACTTTTCTGCTCAGTGACAGCGCGAGCGCCACAGCACTTTGAGCACGGATCCCGCTGCAGTTATGGCCGTTGTCAACTCCTCGCACCTTATCGTCCACCTCTTCCACAGTCAGCTGCTGAGAAATTGGGATACTTTTCAATGGTGCTGCGAGCACTGGTGGACCATGGGGGACGTTTTACCAACATCAACGTCGGGTGGCCAGGCAAAGTTCATGACGTGCGTGTTTTCAGGAACTCTGGTCTGTTTAGACGCCTGCAGGAAGGTAGTTTCTTCCCGGACCACAAAATAAGTCTCGGGGATGTGCAGATGCCTATAGTGATTGTCGGGGACCCAGCCTACCCGCTAATGCCCTGGCTCGTGAAGCTCTGTGCAGGCGCCTTGCACAGCGACAAGGAACTCTTCATGTACCAGTGAGCAGCGTGACCTGTGACTGTTCAGTTTCTTTACAGAGAAGCTGAAGCTGCCCCTGTTTCTTTACCAAGTGACTGTTGACTAGCATCTGCAGTTACATACCCCGCCCACCCCGCTTCCCCAACTTCCAACACACGTTTAAAAATAAAATACATGTTCCACTGTAACTTTACAAAGGTTTCTTTATTGATGACTTTGCGTTACAGGGTTGAAACTGGGACACGGACTGTGCTGGGTAGGGTGTGCGGTGATGTAAAGACCGCCTGTAAACTCGAGGAATGACAGGCTCCTGCTCCCAGAGCGGTCTGCAGTGCCGGACTGGATGTTTCAACGGAGCCTGCCATCCCTCCTTTTTGGGACTCTGTGTGCGGGGGCTATGTGGCCTTTTGGCGGGGGAGGACGGATACAGATTCCTCTGCTGCGTGGCTCTGTGGTCCAGGACAGGGACCGTTGCATGAGATCTGTAACCCCCCTCCCCCGCTACAAAGTCACATACCCCCCCACCCACACAGAACCTGCAAACCACCTCCCATACCGACCAGGGTGCGTACTGACTGCAGTGTGTGTGTGACCTGCTGCTGATCCTGCCCCCATGTCTGTACCCTGGTAAAGGTGATTGTCCTGTCAAATTACCAACCCTCTTCCCCCCCTTCAAACACAGTCTCCTCTAAAAGAACATGACGGAAAAAGTAATTAACAGAAAAGTATTTTTTATTATCAACTAGACAGTTAGGGGATGAAACTGGGATGGGGGCTTGGGTGAGGCGGGAAGGAAAGGACTTCTCAAAATTTAGTCTATGAGAGCTTTTCGGTACTTGAGCACTCTGCTGGGGTGCAGTGACAGTTTACACGGCCTCTGGCGCCCCTCCTTCTGGTTATTTTGGGTGAGGGGGGTATGGGACTTTGTGGCGGGGGAGGGCGGTTGCAGATACACTGCGGGGGTCTCTGTCCTCCTGCCTGAGGTCCTGCAGAACATGCACAAGGCGCAGGAGCATGTCCGTTTGCTCCCTCATTAGTCCAAGCAGCGTTTGAGTCGCCTGCTTGTCTTCCTCACGCCACCTCTCCTCCCGTTCGCTGTGTGAGCGCTGGTACAGAGAGAGGGTCTCCCTCCACTGGCTCTGCTGGTCCGCCTCGTCTCGGGAGCACCCCATAACTTCAGCGAACATCTCGTCCCCTGTCTTTTTCTTTCGCTGCCTAATCTTTGCCAGCCTCTGTGAGGGGGATGCTGTGGCAGGTCTGGAGACAGTCGAAGCTGTGTGATGGGAAAAAGGGAGTGAATTCCTTGCCAAGATAAATTTTTGCGAAGAATGAACACAGTGTAGTCTGTCTCTGTGAATTCTGGGTTGAGATCCCAGTGCCTGATGGGGCAAAAACCATTTTCGCGGGTGGTTCTGGGTAAATGTCGTCAGTCATCCCTTCCTCCGGGAAAGCTACAGCAGACAATCATTTCAAGCCCGTTTTCCCTGGATTGCCCTGGCAGACGCCACAGCGTGGAAACCATGGAGCCTATTTTGCCTTTTGTGCCTGTCACCGTATGTGTACTAGATGCCGCTGACAGAGGCGGTCCAGCAGCGCTACACAGCAGCATGCTTTTGCTTTTGCATGACAGCAGAGATGGTTACCAGCCATACTGTACCATCTACCACACCATAAATTGGTAATAAGATGGGCATGGTTAGCAGTCCTTTTGCACTGCACCATTTGCTGCTGTCATAAGTGCCCCTGGCTGCTCTTAGCCAGGGGCGCAAAAGCCAAAATTGGGAATGACTCCCTGAGTCAATCCCTCCTTTTTGGTATCTAAAAATAGAATCATTCCTGCCTAGAATATGGGCAAGTGTACTAGAGAACCACTGTATCAGAGAACCAGAGAGCACAGCTGCTCTGTGTCAGATCCTGCATAGATTATGAGCTGTATGCTATTCACAGGGAGTGCTCCTGCAACAACCCCACCTGTTCATTCCATTCTTCCCCAGCCTTCCTGGGCTACCATAGCATTGTCCCCCCACTTGTGTGATGAAGTAATAAAGAATGCAGGAATAAGACACAGTGACTTGTTAGTGAGAAATGAGTGGAAGGCAGCCTCCAGTTGCTATGATAGTCCAGATAGGACATTAAGGAGTGTGGAGGAGAGGAGCCCATCATCCCGCTGCTAGTCCAGGGTCAGTTGAATCTTTTCTTTACACATGAAGGGTGGGGGCTGATGGAGCTCAGCCCCCTGTTGCTATGATGACGATGGTTATCAGCCATACTGTACCATCTACCAGGAAAAATTAGGGCCAGGCGCCCTTGATTGACCTTACCGATGCTAGTCAGCATGGTTACCAGCCCTTTTGCACTGCCCCATGTGCCAATAGGCTGATGATGAGGACGGATACCAGTCGTATTGTACCATCAGCCATCCATAGCGTGGGGGGAGCAAGGATGTTGGTGTTGAGTGCTGCACCATCGCGTCTATCTGCAGCATTCAGTAAAGATAGGGTGACATGTAAAAGAGTCAAGAGAGGATTGTTTTCCCTTTCACTTCTGGGGGTGGGTGGGGCGCTGCGTAAATTGCCTAGCTATGCCCTGACCCACCGCGGACACTGTTTTTGACCCTAGAAGCATTTGGAGCTCAGCCAAGAATGCAAATGCTTTTCGGAGACAGCAGGAACTGTGGGATACCTTGCGTCCTCAGTCCCCCCTCCCTCCATGAGCGTCCATTTGATTCTTTGGCTTTCCATTACGCTCGTCACGCAGCAGCGTGCTGAGTCTCTGCTATGCCGTCTGTCCGGAGATTTTTTAAAAATACTTTGGACCAGGCGTAACATTACAGTAATTCCCCTAATTAGATGCAGGAGTCTCCGAGCGAGATCACCCTGAGGACGGTCACTGAAGGAGATAGAGAGCGCATGCTGCGTGAAAGCCAGCACAAACCAGGGCCCTATGCAGCCGTGCTTGGGGAGGCAATGCTCCCTGAGTACCTCATGAAAGCCTGGCGCGGAAAAGTGTGCTACCACGGAGCACCCAATAAGGCAGCTCTCCCCAGGAACCTCCTGCGGAGGCTTTTCGATTACCTCCAGGAGAGGTTCGTGGAGATCTCCCAGGAGGATTTCTGTTCTATCCCCATATATAGAGAGACCTCCTTTTCACATACTTCAGATTCCTGTTATATTAAGAATAAAAGCTTACATGGTTAAAGCACTTACCGACTGCTCCTTCCCCTGATTCAGGGTCCGGGTTAATGGCCGGGGACAGTTGGTAGGGGATCTCCGTGACGGTGATGAAGAGATCCTGGCTGTCGGGGAAACCAGCGTTGTAAGCGCTGTCGCCTGCCTCGTCCTACACAAACCCTTCCTCATCTTCCCCGTCCGTGAACATCACCGAGGAACTGGCCGTTGACACTGTCCCATCGTCAGAGTCCATGGTCGCTGGTGGGGCAGTGGTGGCAGGCTCCATAGCGTCCGTTTGCCGCTTTGATTTTTTGGTAGCCTTGTCTGGGGTCCTTGATTTTCACGCGGCGCTGCGTGGCATCCCGGCTGTATCCTCTGTCTCTCATGGCTTTGGAGACCTTCTCGTAGGTCTTTGCATTCCGTTTTTTGGAGCGCAGCTCCGAAAGCACAGACTCCTCGCCCCACACACCGATCAGATCCAAGAGTTCCCGGTCAGTCTATGCTGGGTCCCTCTTTCTATTCAGAGATTACATGAACTCCTCTGCTGGAGAGCTCTTCATCGCTGCCGGTGCTGCTGAGCTCGCCCCGATGTCCAACCACGAAATGAGATTCTAACTGTCCAGACAGGAAAAGGAATTCAAATTTTCCCGGGACTTTTCCTGTGTGGCTGGTCAGAGTATCCAAGCTCGGACTGCTGTCCAGAGCGTCAACAGAGTGGTGCAGTGTGGGATAGCTCCCGGAGCTAGTAAGTTCGATTTGCATCCACACCTAGCCTAATTCGAGATAGCCATGTCGAATTTAGCGCTACTCCCCTCGTCGGGGTGGAGTACCGAATTTGAACTAAAGAGCCCTCTAGGTCGAATTAAACGGCTTCCTAGTGTGGACGGTTGAGCGGTTAATTCGAATTAATGCTGCTAAATTCGATTTAAAGTCCTAGTGTAGACCAGGCCTAAGGTGACACACGTACTACTCGTTCTATAAACTACAATAGGGCCAGGATTTCATCCCATGATATCAAAATTCATCTTAGTAAAAGTATCAATGAATCAGTTTGCAGGATTTATATCAAGCATCCTAAAGTAGTTTACATATTGCTCTAATTAAGAGATCATCTCTCTGCTGGAGAATGTTATCTTAGGATAATGGTCTCCCGCTGCCGAAGCATTTATGGAAAAAATGTTGACGTGTGATATTTATTTTCAAAACAGAAGGCACTGATCCTCTCTCAATGTTCTGTTACGATGACTTTGTTTCTGTTCAAATTATCAGAATATATATCTAATAATTTTCTCAGCTGAATGTTGAAGCAGTAAAGTAACAGATGTTTCCCAAACAGTTATTGACCTGAAGCATCGTGATTCGTTTAGAACAACTTATTGTTTGATTCAGCCAGTCAGATCAGTTCAGTTTATCCATAAAAACACATGCAGAGAAAGTTGACAATGGTGATGGTGAGAGGGTGGGTTAGAGGGGCTGAGCTGTTGTCTTAAATACTCTTTATGCATCTGATTAATTAGCACAGATTTAATTTAATATACATCTGGTTTAAAATTGGAAGAACTTTATTACTTCTCTACTTTCTCTTCATGTAAATTCAAGCATTGCACTATGCAAACTTGGGACAGCTATAATGTTTTGTTTGTTTGTTTTCTCAAAATATCAAATCAATATAAATTGTGTTACTTAAAAAACATTGCTGTCATTTAAAAAATAAAAACATCAGGCCTGATCCAAATAGAACATGAAAAGCCCACTCAGCCATTCCTGACCGATGAGTGAGTTTTCCAGGCTGAGTGTGAGGACTTAAAGCAACAATTTCTGCAGAATTTAAGATTATATTTTAAAAAATATCTTTAACTCTTGTGTATGTAAAGAACCGTCAATCTGTGACCTAAATGTAAAATGATATTGTCCTGAGTCTGCAGGCAGCTCCAGTGCCTCAGCTTCTGCTGCTCACAAATTTCCCAGGAAAAGGAAATTAAGAAGATTGGTCAGCCTCATAGTTCCTATTCAGAACATTGTGGACAACAGTGTAACATTTAGATTTCATGCTGCTGCTGGGGAAAGCTATGAGAGGCCTCAAAAGCAGGCACTATAGGCGGGCAATGTTTTAAACATTTCAGACACCTAACACTTAAAGAACCTGAATCTCTAAATAGACTCAGGGAGGGCATTCTGATAAAAATCCCAGCACCTTCCCTCTTCTGACATTTGGGGAAGAGGAGTTCTCTGGGCTTCTCCCCAGGGCATCGCTCTGATCCCACCCCCCTATATTTCATATTTACTGCTGATTGATAGATTTAACCCTCCAGTTGGTTTAGTGCCTTTAGCTGGTTTTGTCAAGCTCTGTTATTGTCTCTAATTCCTCCATCAGCACAGGGAAAATACAATGAATCAGCCTGGCTGATTCTCCTCTGTGTGTCTTTAAAAATACAGTGAATTTAAAAGACACTATTATTGTTTATTTTTTGTTTGCACAGGTTCCATTCTGGGAGCTATGTATACAAGTCATTGTTAAACCCCAGGAACATCTGAGTTCAACTCCTTTAAAATAATGTTTGAACTATAAAGAAAATTAAAAAGTGATTTCTTTTGAAATATCAAGCTATTTTGCCCTTTTTCTAAAAAAATTCTCCGTGTCAACTAAGTCCTTGGATTGTTTGAAAACAAAATGTATTTTTGCATGGGGAAAATTTTATGTTCAATACCCACATGAGTAACTCATGGGTGCTGGGAATCCTTGCAAGGGGGGACACAAGGAAGCACTCTCCCTCCTCAGTATGCAAAATGGGAAAAGACCAATGGCTGGAGTAGCTTCCACTGCTCTAATACCCTATTAAAGTCAATGATTTAGGTACATAACTATAGGCACTCAAGTATGGAAATTTTGGCCTATGTGACTTGACCAGGGCCACAGTGGGAGCCAGTGTCAACGCTAGGATTAGTCCCTTGTTCTCAACCCTGAGCCCACTACATACCATGTTGCCTCTTCTATTTGTCTGCCCCTTTTTGTGGTCAAACGTCATGCTGGATGCTCAGCAGAAGAACTTGTGATGGTCCTAGTGTATCAACGGTAGCCTGAGTGGTGCTGCCCACTCCAGCTGCAAAATGATCTGGGGCCTTCCCAAAAATCAAAGAGCTTCTGGCTGTGATTTGTCAGTCCTCAAAGGCCAGCCCGGTGACTGTAAATAACTTACAATCATTAGGAAAAATCAGTGTCAAGATTCCAACTCTAGCACTCAGACAACATTGGTTCAATTTTCAAGAGATTACTTTTTATATTCCTTGGTTCCCCCCAAATCAGGAAGGGCCTGTGACCACAGGTCCTGCAGGGTACAAAGGGCAGGTCTACATCCCTTTTCTCTTTGTGCATAGTCCTGCCTGCTACCTTTTCAGTTTCAGTTCTGCTACCACAGTACTGATCAGCACATTCTTCAGTAGCATAGGGAAGGGCAGGCACCATCACACAAGGACTATTACACAGAGACCTGCCAAATGCACACAGCAAACAAATGAAAACAAGAGATGAAAATGTTATTTTTTCATTAATCCCTTTCAGTGACAGCAACCTCCGTGGCTAATTGTAACAATAGTAGATGCAGCATTTTCTGATTGAAATGATTTTCAAGTTGCGGGTGCCCCTTTATGAACAGTAATTGCCTAGATCTGTGACACAAGTAGTCTTCAATTCCATTAAACCTGGGGTTTTGCTCAATTACACACGATATCTTGGAATTTTTCTGGCATATTCATCATCACAAACATCACCTACAAGACTCCTGCCATAACAAGGGGTTCTTTATAGGGGTTTGAAATTATTGAAGTGACCCAGCACTTTTCAATTGTAACAGCTCAGGACAAAGTAGATCTCCCTGATCCCACTTATGTAGCTATTTAAATGTAACCTAGTTTTAAGGTGGCCTAACTTACTGATATTTTTTGACACGTTTTCAAAAAGTGGCCTCTATTTAAATCCATGCAAATATCTGTATGCACACTTTCTGAGCTCTGCAAGTCTGAATCTATCACCTGTGCATGCATCTGCTGTTACCTGAAACATGCACATGCTGCTATTTGCATGAAAACTTCTACACGCCTGAATAAAGGAGGATCCTTTGAAAATGTGGCCTTTTAATTATATTTAATACTCCACAAGAGTAGCCTAAAACCAACAACGGGATATAATAAGGCCCTGGCATCAAATGAATAAGGAACAATATAAAAAAATCAGCAGCACTTTATAAAGAGAACAGGAACAAAATATACAGTAACCATAAAACCAACAGATAAAACAAAACCCAGATTTCCCCAGGTTCAATCTAACAGGACAATTTTGCATTCATAACTCTAGCAATACTCATCTATTTCAGCATGTAATGATCCTGTTTAAAGTATTCAGGAGACAATAAACTCTGGCCCCGGTGCTTGCACATGTTCACTTTGATGAGTGTGGCTCACATATCTGGACCTCCCAGCTGTTAACAGCTTCACCAACCTCCCCTCTGTCTTTGCTTCTGTGTATGTCACTTCATTCGGGCTCTGCAAGGTGTCTGAAGTCCCAAATGCCACTTGTCCTTCTGTAAACCTATCCCAGCTGTATCCCTCCTCCAACTGCCTCCTTTGGGGTTCAATTCTACACCATTGAAATCAATGGAATTTTTTCCATTGACTTCAATTAGAGCAAGATCGGGCCCTCCAGCAATTTCCACCCAGTTCTTTCTATTATGATTTGTACCAATCAGGGTTCGGGGCCTCATTGTTCTAGGCACTGTCTAACAAAACAATGGGCCTGTGCCCCAAATATTCTGCAGCATCATCCAAAAGATGCCAGAAATGCAGTCCAGTGTATTACCTTGATAACCTCTGGTGTAATCTTTCTTAATATCTGTGGTTTCTAATTCTATCAATTACTAGACAATTAAATTAAGGGGGTTAAGTTACACAGTGGTTTCTGAGAGCAACGGTTTTGAAAATCCAGTTAAAAATTTATTTCAAAGGTAAATAAATGCATAACCTTTGCCTGAAACACAAGCAATATGGATTTTTTAAAATGTGTGCTACCATCTCCAAGCCTCATCCTCTCTCCAGTGAAATCCCTCTTCAAATGCCTGCACTTTTTCATTTCCACCCATGCCCTTTCCCTTTTTGCCTTTACAGGGCTATTAAATTTGTTAGTCTCTAAGGTGCCATTCTTTATGCTTAATGATGTACTTCTAATAAAGAATTTAATTCTAATTTTTGCCTAGAGTGACTCTGACTTTCAAATTATATTTAAATATAGGAACTTATGGAATGGTTTAGGAATACAAATAAATTAACATGTACAGAAATATGAAATAGAAAAACAAATAGGACAATTTCACTGCTCTACATGGGAAAAACCCACACAGAGCTTATTTCATCTTGTGAATTTTTCTGCAGACTAAGCTAAGGGGGGGAAAAGAAAGAGTTTCTCTAATTGTTTTAAACCATGGATGAAAAGACCTTAACATGATCACCCTTGATTAACATGCTTATTATATAATATATAAACAGGGAAACCAGGGAGACAACCCTGAGCCACGAAAATAAATTAGGAAGCTTTCACGACAATCAAAACAAAGCATCATTCAGAGTCTGTAAACAACTGAGCTCGCTGATCCTAAAACTCGTATTATAGGTAGACATGTACCTCTTTCTCTCTATTTGAAATAGTTAGATAACATCCTTAATGTTTTATTATTCTTCATGTCTCCACATTAATCCTTTTTATATTGATAGTTCCCAATGTATCCTCTGCCAAGAAATGGACTTTGTGCAGAGGAAAATCCATTTTCTAGTGCCAAAGATATTGATAATTAACATTTATGTCATGAAACTTGTAATACCAGTTTGCTAAAATAAAGCTAAGCTTTTCATTATTATTTTAGAGTTTAATTTAGTCATCAAAGGTTACTCAGCTTCATGTTTATAAATTATACAGGGCAGGGATTTAACTCCTCTTGATCGACCTGTCTTGGAATTATGACTGTACAAGTAAGGAGGTTCATAACCTTGTTTGAATATCTGATCCAGCCTTGCAAGAAGGTGATTTATGGGATCGACAAACCCTCATCATTTCAAGAATCGGCATCTGAGAACAAGATTTTCCTCTATAACACAAAGAGCAGAGAAAATCAGTTAAGTCTCTACTAGAAGCTACAACTTTGTTTATGTAAGAGTCATACAAGGTTACAAGGTCTGAGAATAGTCTGACAGTAAGAGTATGGATTTTAGAACAAATAAATAGCTACATACTGCATAAAAAATTGGAAGTTTTGAAACTACTTCTCTGATAATTCAGCACTAGCCATGCTACAGCGTGTTCTAATTTACCATTTGGTATATGCTTTTTGAAAATACTGAAAGTACATGCCGGTGGTCAACTAAATCATAGAAAATTCAAGCCCTATTTTACATGATGGGTGAGACATTGAAAACTGCATGACTTAGAAATGCCAGTCCCATTAAAAGTTAATGAGACTTATGTTCCTAAATCACTTACTCTCTTTTGAAAATCTCACCCATTTTCTTTTCCAGGGCTACTGCTGCCAATCACCAATATTTTAGCAAAGCTTTTGATACAGTCTCCCACAGTATTCTTGCCAGCAAGTTAAAGAAGTCTGGGCTGGATGAATGGACGGTAAGGTGGATAGAAAACTGGCTAGATGGTCGGGCTCAACGGGTAGTGATCAATGGTTCCATGTCTAGATGGCAGCCGGTATCAAGTGGAGTGCCCCAAGGGTCGGTGCTGGGGCCGGTTTTGTTCAATATCTTCATTAACGATCTGGAGGATGGTGTGGACTGCACCCTTAGCAAGTTTGCAGAAGACACTAAACTGGGAGGAGTGGTTGATACGCTGGAGGGTAGGGATAGGATACAGAGGGACCTAGACAAATTAGAGGATTGGGCCAAAAGAAATATGATGAGGTTCAACAAGGACAAGTGCAGAGTCCTGCACTTAGGACGGAAGATTCCCATGCACTGCTACAGACTAGGGACCGAATGGCTGGGTAGCAGTTCTGCAGAAAAGGACCTAGGGGTTACGGTGGACGAAAAGCTGAATATGAGTCAACAGTGTGCCCTTGTTGCCAAGAAGGCTAATGGCATTTTGGGTTGTATAAGTAGGGGCATTTCCAGCAGATCAAGGGATGTGATCATCCCCCTCTACTCAGCACTGGTGAGGCCTCATTTGGAGTACTGTGTCCAGTTTTGGGCCCCACACTACAAGAAGGATGTGGATAAATTGGAGAGAGTCCAGCGGAGGGCAACAAAAATGATTAGGGGGCTGGAGCACATGACTTATGAGGAGAGGCTGAGGGAACTGGGATTGTTTAGCCTGCAGAAGAGAAGAATGAGGGGGGATTTGATAGCTGCTTTCAACTACCTGAAAGGGGGTTCCAAAGAGGATGGATCTAGACTGTTCTCAGTGGTAGAAGATGACAGAACAAGGAGTAATGGTCTCAAGTTGCAGAGGGGGAGGTTTAGGTTGGATATTAGGAAAAACTTTTTCACTAGTAGGGTGGTGAAGCACTGGAATGGGTTACCTAGGGAGGTAGTGGAATCTCCTTCCTTAGAGGTTTTTAAGGTCAGGCTTGACAAAGCCCTGGCTGGGATGATTTAGTTGGGTTTGGTCCTGCTTTGAGCAGGGGGTTGGACTAGATGACCTCCTGAGGTCCCTTCCAACCCTGAGATTCTATGATTCTATGATTCTAATATTTTTAAGATAGTACATTTTTTGTAATTATCTGGCATAATAAAAGCACCAAAATTGTTTCCTGGAGAAAAACAAATCCAGAAACCCTAAAATACTGCAGCACTTCTGTTTCACTTTCTGTACCAATGATGAGAGGATTCTGTGAAGACAGACTTTTTTTTACAGGATCTGAAAAATTTCTATAGTAATCCAACATATATGCCCATATTAAGCACCATAGACTACCAAATTCCAGAGAAACAGAAAACACTCTAGACTTGTGCATGGAATGACTTTTATGTGTTATTTCAAATGCCCTTCCTGAAGTTCTTATGGTGATCTGCGGAGGGAGGGGGGAAGAATTCTGAAGATAAAAGTAAATTCCAGTGCCATTTCTATGATTGTGGAACCATGGGAAGCCAGGGGCACTGAATTTATCACAGTATTTACATTACTGTTACAAATCCAAATGTTTCACCTATTTTCTAGGAATACTTCACCTTGGTTAAAAAGAACCAAGCAAAATCACGGTGCAACGGTAATACAATTAGGGCATTACCGATGCACCCAAACTTGTAGATTGTGCAAGGAATATCAGGTTGCAACCTGTATAAGTGCAGGTAACTGTGCAAAAAGGGGCTAAAACTGTTTTTCTTTAATAATTGTATTCTCTGTCATGCATTGTCTGGGATTGAAGAAAGCACATGCCCAGCTTTCATTATCTGAAGATAACCTTCCAAATGTAAACCAGTGCAGACCTGTCTTCCTGAGTCTGCAAACTGGCAGTTCCAGAGCTTCTATTCCGCCTCACAATGCTGCCAAGCACTAGCAGCTTTGGTCAGTTTCACTGCTGTTATTCAGAACCCCAGGGGTGACGGTAAAACTGAGAAAAATGGTGCCTCTTTCAGGAAAAGTAAGTTCAAGCAGAATCAGGCACTGGAGCTATTCATAGAGAAGCTCAATCCCCGCTTCCCTCCTCCCATGGAGTAGGAGGAGGGAGGGGATTTCTCCCTTTGGGTCTTGAAAAAACAAGAGTGAAAAACCCGTCCCCTGTCTCCATCCGTCCCTGCCCCCTTCGTCCCCTCCGTCCCGTCCCTGCGTCCCCCCAGCCCTGTCCTCCGTCCCATCCTGTCTGCATCCGTCCCTGCCCCCTTCGTCCCCTCCGGCCCGTCCCTGCATCCCCCCAGCCCTGTCCTCCGTCCCGTCCTGTCTCCATCCGTCCCTGCCCCCTTCGTCCCCTCCGTCCCATCCCTGCGTCCCCCCAGCCCTGTCCTCTGTCCCGTCCCCTGTCTCCATCCGTCCCCTCCAGTTCATTTGCAGCCCAGCTCAGCCCCGGTCACTTTCGCCAGGCGGGGCCGGGCAGCTCCCCTGCGCTGCGATCCACGCCCCGGGCACCGGCTTGCTCCCAGCCGCGGAGCACCGGGCAGGCTGTGCGGGGGGGGAGGGATACTCGCATTGCTGACACCTGCCTGCCTCAGGGCTTTCTCCCTGCCCGCCGCGAGGATCGCGCTGGAGGGGAGCAGCGTGCCGCTGAGAGCCGTGTCAAATTGGCCGGGTGGCTGCCTGCAGACAACACGGGGAGAGAACCAGACAGCCCTGTAACGCAGCCGCTGCTCGGGGACCGGATCCACGCTGCTGTGCCACCGAGATCCATCAAGTGCCACGGGAGCGGGGGGGACACACCCCCCACCTCATTCACGTGCCAGGGGCTGCTCGGGCTGGGAGCCCGACGGAGAGTCCAGCTGGGGAGAGGCTCAAAGGGGGGGGGCAAAAACGTTGCACCAAAAATATGAAAAAGTTGCAAGACAAAGACCCTTTAATTACAGCTCAGACGGGCCCCTCCGGAGCAGGCGGTGGCTCAGGGCCAGCCGCGGTCCCGCCGCCGGGCAGCAGCAGCAGCAGCAGCGAGGCAGCAGGAGGGGGCGGCGCGAGACGGTCCCGGGAATTCCCTGCTCGCGCCGCTGCCAGGGGGAGCCGCTGCTGCTGCTGCGAGCTGGTGCGCGGGGGGTGGAGTGGGGGGTGTCCTCGCGGGCGGGGCTCGCGCCCAGAGCGCTGACACTGTCCGTTCACTGACCCAGCGCCTCGCGCACCTGTGCCGGGGGGGAGGCGGCGGCGGATGCAGGGCAGGGACGGATGGAGATGGAGACGGGACGGGACGGAGGGGACGGAGGGGGCAGGGACGGATGGAGACGGGACGGGACAGAGGACAGGGCTGGGGGGATGCAGGGACGGGACGGAGGGGACGAAGGGGGCAGGGACGGATGCAGACAGGGGACGGGACGGAGGACAGGGCTGGGGGGATGCAGGGACAGGACGGAGGGGGCAGGGACGGATGGAGACGGGACGGGACGGAGGACAGGGCTGGGCGGATGCAGGGACAGGACGGAGGGGACGAAGGGGGCAGGGACGGATGGAGACAGGGGACGGGAGAGAGGACAGGGCTGGGGGGATGCAGGGATGGGGCTGAGGGGACGAAGGGGGCAGGTACGGATGACAGAGGGGACGGGACAGAGGACAAGGATGGAGAGACGCAGGGAAGGGAGTCTCCCATCAGGTGACGGGATGGTGAGTGATAACAAGGAGGAGAAACCCCAGCTGAGCCAATAGAACCACATGGGACATTATCAGGAAGATCGAAAGGGAATGTTTCCTGGAGTTGTGCACTCCCAGAAAAAGCAAAAGCAAAAGCCTGTGAGACTCAGCAGAGGCCAGAGGAAAACTTCAGTAGCCACACAGACCTTATTACAAGTGAGAGAATCAACTTGGAAGACACACATTACACATGCCATGAGTGTGGGAAACACTTCAATTGGAGCTCACACCTTATCACACATCATAGAATCCACACAGGAGAGAAACCTTATGGATGCTCTGAGTGTGGGAAATGCTTCACTCATAGTTCAACCCTCATTTCACATCAGAGAATCCACACAGGGGAGAAGCCCTACACATGCTTTGAGTGTGGAAAAAGCTTCAATCAGAGCTCACACCTTATCAGATATCAGAGAATCCACACAGGAGAGACGCCCTACACGTGCTCTGCGTGCGGGAAAAGCTTCACTCAGAACTCTACCCTGATCGCACCTCAGAGAATCCACTGTGGAGAGAGACCCTACACATGATCTGAGTGTAGGAAAAGCTTCAGTCAGAGCACAAACCTTATTAAACATCAGAAAATCCACATGGGAGAGAACTGTAATAAATGCCTTGATTAGGGCTGGCCAAAGGTTGAGGGGGAGTTTTTTTGTTGTTTTTATCGCATTTGCTCATTCCTGCATTGTGGTCTTTGCTCCATCTTCACTGTGGTCTCTCAGCTCCAACACATGAGTTACCTGCTTCTGCATTTTGCAGCTCACCCTTCTTTGGGGTCAGTCCTGTGATCTTTTCTATCAACTCCTTTCCTTTTGAGTCGTAGGAGTGTGTGTCCCTCCAGCCAGGAATGTTCATCAGCTCCAGGTGGGAGAGAGGTTTGATCCCAACAAGCTACACTGAGGCAAAAACTACCTGTGCCTGACATCCACTAGGGCTGTACATGGCATTGGCTGCTCAAGTTAGTGATCTTGGTGTAAAAAGACAATTATAGTTGTAGTGCAGATGCAGCCCAGGTGCAGTGGTTGGCATTAGCTTTCCCCTTGTCCTGACCTAAACTCCATCACTTTTCCTAGTCTAAACAAACCCTGAGCATCACGGTTATACTGTTCCCCCATTTCAAACCAAGTGTTAGTCATCGAGTTCCCCCTTTGGAAACCAATTGTTTCATTCCCAGTTGCTCTGATGTTGCTTCAGGTTGTGCTGGAGAGCAGATATTTTTATTATCATTTTCCTCACTTAAAATATATTGAACTATAACAAAGAGCAGGAACAGGGCAGGGATAGGGGAAAATGTCATTTCACCCTTTGTAACAACAGATTTGAAACTGTTCAGTCTGATCCATCTGGTGACAGTTGAATTCATGGAAAACATGATCTTAAGGAGGCAGAATTTTGTTCCAAACCTGGGATCTTGTCCCTTAGAATCACTGAGGACATTAGGGTTTGTCCTTTTTGTTTCATCTTTTCCTCCATCCACCCCTCCTTTCTCTTCCTCTCTTGCTTCTTTTCTCCTTTCTCCTGTTCCCCTCCCAACACCAGGGTACAAAGGGCAGGTCTACATCCCTTTTCTCTTTGTGCATAGTCCTGCCTGCTACCTTTTCAGTTTCAGTTCTGCTACCACAGTACTGATCAGCACATAAGAATAGGAAAGGGCACACACACACACCCCTCCTGGTGTTGGGAGGGGAACATAGGAATGTTATGTGCTCTTATTCAGCACATAAGAATGTTATGGCACATAGGAATGTTGTGGAATAACATAGGAATGCCTTAGGGCACATAGGAAAGGGCACGCTGGTAGCACACGGCCAGGCGGACCAGTGTGCCTCTGGCTCCCAACGGGGCTGCGCACCTGTGTCTGTCTGTCTCCCCCGCAGCTCCACCAACGTGGCCTGATAGTTCACGCTTGCGATCTGGTCACCCTCCCGCTCCGTCCATCCTTCACTCCCTTCCCTGAGTCTCTCCATCCTTGTCCTCTGTCCCGTCCCCTCTGTCCATCCGTCCCTGCCCCCTTCGTCCCCTCCGTCCCGTCCCTGCATCCCCCCAGCCCTGTCCTCTGTCCCGTCCCGTCTCCATCCGTCCCTGCCCCCTCCGTCCCCTCCGCCCCATCCCTGCATCCCTCCAGCCCTGTCCTCCGTCCCGTCCCGTCTCCATCCGTCCCTGCCCCCTCCGTCCCCTCCGCCCCATCCCTGCATCCCTCCAGCCCTGTCCTCCGTCCCGTCCCGTCTCCATCCGTCCCTGCCCCCTCCGTCCCCTCCGTCCCGTCCCTGCATCCCCCCAGCCCTGTCCTCCGTCCCGTCCCGTCTCCATCCGTCCCTGCCCCCTTCGTCCCCTCCGTCCCGTCCCTGCATCCCCCCAGCCCTGTCCTCCGTCCCGTCCCGTCTCCATCCGTCCCTGCCCCCTTCGTCCCCTCCGTCCCGTCCCTGCATCCGCCGCCGCCCCCCCTCCAGCACAGGTGCGCGAGGCGCTGGGTCGCTGCCCGCGAGCGGAGGGGCGGGGGGAGGAGCCGCCCTGCGTCGCGGACTCCTCCTCGGGGACGTCATTGCCGCGCGCTGCCAGCCAGCTGCTTTGTTTGCGTCACGGCCCATCCTTTCCCCCCTCCCTCCCCCACGTGTTCCGAGAACGTTTGTTTTGGTGGTTGCCGCGGCGACAGTGGGCGGAGCCCGGGTGACCACGATGGTTGGGCGGGGGACAGAGGGTGGTGACGTCATAAGTGGGGCGGCCCGGCCGAGCGGCGTCACAGTTCCGAACGGACAGTGTCAGCGCTCTGGCGCGAGCCCCGCCCGCGAGGACACCCCCCACTCCACCCCCCGCGCACCAGCTCGCAGCAGCAGCGGCTCCCCCTGGCAGTGGCGCGAGCAGGGAATCCCCGGGAACCGTCTCGCGCCGCCCCCTCCTGCTGCCTCGCTGCTGCTGCTGCTGCTGCTGCTGCTGCCCGGCGGCGGGACCGCGGCTGGTCCCGAGCCCCCCCTGCTCCGGAGGGGCCCGTCTGAGCTGTAATTAAAGGGTCTTTGTCTTGCAACTTTTTCATATTTTTGGTGCAACATTTTTGCCCCCCCCCTTTGAGCCTCTCCCCAGCTGGACTCTCCGTCGGGCTCCCAGCCCGAGCAGCCCCTGGCACGTGAATGAGGTGGGGTGTGTGTCCCCCCCCCCGCTCCCGTGGCACTTGATGGATCTCGGTGGCACAGCAGCGTGGATCCGGTCCCCGAGCAGCGGCTGCGTTACAGGGCTGTCTGGTTCTCTCCCCCGTGTTGTGTGCAGGCAGCCACCCGCCCAATTTGACACGGCTCTCAGCGGCACGCTGCTCCCCTCCCTCGCGATCCTCGCGGCGGGCAGGGAGAAAGCCCTGAGGCAGGCAGGTGTCAGCAATGCGAGTATCCCTCCCCCCGCTGCACAGCCTGCCCGGTGCTCCGCGGCTGGGGGCAAGCCGGTGCCCGGTGCCCGGTGCTGGATCGCTGCGCAGGGGAGCTGCCCGGCCCCGCCTGGCGAAAGTGACCGGGGCTGAGCTGGGCTGCAAATGAACTGGAGGGATGGGGTGCTGAGTGGTGGATCCTCTCTGATGTCACAATGCTACAGCTCAGCCAGCACCAGGTGGCAGCAAATGTGCAGTGTGTATGAGGGGAGGAGGGGAACAGGGTTTCCCAGGGCTCC
Organism: Mauremys mutica; assembly: GCF_020497125.1. Taxonomy (NCBI): domain Eukaryota; kingdom Metazoa; phylum Chordata; order Testudines; family Geoemydidae; genus Mauremys; species Mauremys mutica. The sequence continues at coordinate 125,708 of NW_025423312.1, forward strand.
TGTTTCCCCAAATTTCCTAAAGAAGACAACAACCTAACTACATAGAATACACGTTAATGATGATTCCACACACATGATAATTAGTCACTGAAATTTGATTCAAGTCCCGCATGGCTTTTTTAGAAACAAGGGTTCCAAAAAAGGAGAGACCTTGTAAAACAGAAAATGTTGATGCTCTGGTGTATTTGCAGTTGTGTTAAAATTGAATACAGTGACTTTACATGTTGGGCAGGGTTTCTGTACGTGCTTGCATGCTAGGTAGCTCAGTAAGGCAGAACAAAATTGGGACTTAGCAGCAGTCAATCAGCAGGTACCCAGTGAATTGTGCCTCTCTGTTATAGGCAGTAGCCTATGTTCTCTCCTTCTGATTTTGGGGTGCTTATGTACTGTTGTTCTGGTCTTAATAAACAAATTGACAAGATATTGCAAACATTCAGCAAGAGTATTTTATGTTTTCTCTAACTTGTCTGCTTGTGTGCCACAAAACATAAAAGCCACAGTCTAAAAAAAAAAATAAAAATTTGAAGCCAAAAGTCCTTTCGAAAGAAAAAAAAAAGAAAGTTTTCCAGTAGAACATTTATTTCAGCTGGGAAATATTGATTCCTTGTAATTGAGACATTCCCTGGGAACACGTCCATCTCAATGAGATGTTGTTTGGCGGGCTTTGCCACCAAAATGGAAGAGAAATACTTGAAAATGATACTTGAAATGGTGATGTGAGTTGATAAAATTGGCTGTTGGGAGACAAGCAAGTGATTTAAGGAAGAAGTGAGAAGTTAACTCTGTAGTTGCTGGAGGGAACAGCAGTTGAACTTTGTAAAAATGCTAAAGAGGAAAGTTCTTGGTGTCTTTGAAATGTTTGTAAATAAATCCAGGCAAGAAATTATTTGATTGCAATTATTTGGCTATGAACAATGTAGTCGAATTAGCTAAAGCAATGTATCATAGAATCTCAGGGTTGGAAGGGACCTCAGGAGGTCATCTAGTCCAACCCCCTGTCAAAGCAGGACCAAACCCAACTAAATCATCCCAGCCAGGGCTTTGTCAAGCCTGACCGTAAAAACCTCTAAGGAAGGAGATTCCACCACCTCCCTAGGTAACCCATTCCAGTTCTTCACCACCCTACTAGTGAAAAAGTTTTTCCTAATATCCAACCTAAACCTCCCCCTCTGCAACTTGAGACCATTACTCCTTGTTCTGTCATCTTCTACCACTGAGAACAGTCTAGATCCATCCACTTTGGAACCCTCTTTCAGGTAGTTGAAAGCAGCTATCAAATCCCCCCTCATTCTTCTCTTCTGCAGGCTAAACAATCCCAGTTCCCTCAGCCTCTCCTCATAAGTCATGTGTTCCAGCCCCCTAATCATTTTTGTTGCCCTCCGCTGGACTCTCTCCAATTTATCCACATCCTTCTTGTAGTGTGGGGCCCAAAACTGGACACAGTACTCCAAATGAGGCCTCACCAGTGCTGAGTAGAGGGGAATGATCACATCCCTCGATCTGCTGGAAATGCCCCTACTTATACAACCCAAAATGCCATTAGCCTTCTTGGCAACAAGGGCACACTGTTGACTCATATTCAGCTTTTCATCCACCGTAACCCCTAGGTCCTTTTCTGCAGAACTGCTACCCAGCCATTCGGTCCCTAGTCTGTAGCAGTGCATGGGATTCTTCCGTCCTAAGTGCAGGACTCTGCACTTGTCCTTGTAGAACCTCATCATATTTCTTTTGGCCCAATCCTCTAATTTGTCTAGGACAAATGTATATAGTGCTATGTAATTAAAACCCTATTAGGCTCTAAGGGGCCACTATAAGTAGTGATGTTTTCTTTCAGTGTTTGAAAGCAGGAGTTAAAAGTAAAAAGCAATCAAAATTCTGGTAAAGTTAATTATCTCCCTTTTAAGGTAAGAATCTTTAAGCTGTGAATAGCTTTGGATCCAGAAGCAAGCCAGAAAGGATCTCTATTAATGCAAATTATCTAACTGATAAGGTAGAAGCCACTGAAACCTGGGCTGCCTATGAAACATATACAAGAAAATACGGGGTAATTCCCCTCTTTTGCCTGAAATCAACAAGGGTATTTGTATCTTTTAAGCAATGATTGACTGCCCAGAAGGGTAGACCTCTGTTTTTTTTGTCTTTCAGATAATCAGAGAAAACTGATGCCAGCTGAACAGCAGTCAACGTACCATGCATTTACTGGCACAATAGGAATTATGTTCTGTGTTCTATGTCCTGTCTTGTGGGGTTTGTCTTGTGGCCAGAATTGTTGTGTTTAATATTTTCATCAAATAGTCTAGTTTAAAATCAAACAGGAGGGTTAAATAAAAAAAAAAGCAGATACTTGTTTTATTCAACTTGGAATACAAAGTGTTTGGATAAATCAGGAGAACGTGATATACTAAAGTCTAATACATTTACTTAAGTAAGAAAAAGAAACTTCATTGGCCAGATCTTTTAACTGGAAAAATCGTTATTAAAATTTGCATACCAACAGTCGTTGGAAGCAAGGACATGAAAAGTTAACCCACTCCCCATATTGCACATGGGATCCTTCTGGTTACCTCAGATTTCTAGCCAGAGGGCTGGGGAGGGTGGGAAGCCATTGGACACAAGAGGTTGTACTGAGTGGATTCCTCAAAGTGGGTGTGCTTGTCCTGGCTTGTTGCTCCAAAGCTCTGTAATAAAGTTATATTACTGGAAGGGTATATGTGGCATACATTGAATAATAAGACTAATGTACTGTATAGTGGCAATGTTTATGTGTTCATTGTTGGGAAAAGGTGTATGAGTGAGGAGTGGAAGTTTCCTTTGTAGGTTAAAAGAAGCCAAGAAGGGGAGAAGGAAAAAGAACAGAACGAATTAACTGGGGGAAAAAAATAGCTAGTATGCTCAGTCTAAAGATAAGACATTGGCCCCATTCAAGGACACTGCTCGCAGCTAAGACTTAGCTGACAACCAAGAAAAGGGGGGGCTTGAATGTGCCCAAGCAGCTATGAGATCTGCAAAACTCTGCCGGGCATTAATGAAATGAGTTAGGTTTCTTTTCTCACAAGTAAAGAAGCGCTGCCCAAAGACCCTAGCAGCCCTGCCACTCCTTGGAACCAGGAGCCTGGATCTATGTAAAGGTCCATCAGCGAAAGACTGCTCTGGCTCCACACTGGAAAGGCCCTTTCCGAGTCCTGTTAACCACCAACACTTCCATGAAGTGCCAAGGACTACCTGCCTGGACCCATGATTCTCACTGCAAAAAGAACCCTCCACCTTGGAAGGATTCTCCTACTGATGATTGGCCTATTTCTCCTTCTAGCTTTGCTGTGCCTTCTGGACAGCAGGGAAAAAGGACAAGGTGAAGTGCTAGTAAGCTCTCCCTTGTCCACTGGCAGACCTACTGTGCCTTTGGATTTTTCTAGAAGAAGCAAAACCATGACAGGGTGATGTGCTGGTAACCTCTCCCCTGTAGGATGCCCTACCACGATTGTTTCGGGGAAAAAGAAGGGACACTTGCTCCACCGAAATTGCCAAAGTCCAGGAATTCCTGACTAGAAAGGACATTAAGAACTCAGCCTGGTGAAGAAACAAAGAATTATACACTGGCAGAAAGAAATTTGTGGGACCCGTGCTTGGGAATGTGGTATTGATTGGATGTTGGGGTTTATTCTACAGGCCGTGCCCTGTGTTTTGGATAAATCCTTCAGCATGTATTGCCCTCCCTAATTGGATTTTAAATGACAAGTACCAAGGCACCTTGTTGCCACTGCCCCTGCCATGTCCTCCATTACACTGTTACCCCTGTAATATATCCAAATACAGACAATGCCATATATTTGATAAAACCAGTGGCCAAGGCCTTCACACTTTAGTGATTTATTTAAAGATTGTTTGGAAAAAAATATTTTTAAAGTTCAGGATATCCCATATAAGCAAACAATTGAGTGGAGAATAAATGGATCAGTGGAAATAGAAATCTATGATATCACTACAAATGAACCGCAAGAATCTGTAATTGAAACAGATGGCTTCCATAGGAAAGTAGATATGCTGGCTCTTCCTGGAGTTTGCAATGCGTTACATGAAAGAGTCCCTTATCGTTATTTCGTCACCCAATTAGTGAATAATCAAATGAATACCCAAAGAGTTTGTTCTGCCACTGGATCTTTTACCTATATAGAAATTATTCCAGTGACTTATAATGTAACCTGTACCTTATTGCAATACACCCCCTCCTATGCTATTAATGTTAATGCCCCTTGAAAGTACCTGAGGATAGTTAAAAAACAGATGTGATATAGTACTACACCAAAGAGAGATGTATTAGGAAATCGATGGACTGTGATTAATATTACACTAGGGACTGTTAAGGTTACATTGCCCTTCTCCAGTTTCCAGATCACCTCTACATACCCAAATTGCTCACAAGGGGCTGCCATTAGATTAGCACAAGAGAGGGCCTGGGTTATTTCCTCTGGAAGAAGAGGGAGTTGACCAGATCCCTATGGGATGGGGCCAATAGTGCAGCAGCAGTTCAGAATATTTTAAGAACCAAGACCATGATGAGAAATTGGGCTAACTAGAAAAGACCACTAGCCTTATTTCTGGAGCTCAGCTAACCCAAGTACAGGCTGGAGTTGGTGAGTTACATGTCATTTCCGCCCTTAGTTCTATGACCCAGAAGTTGCTGACAGAGATGGTATTGACCATCACTGAGGCTGGGAAGGCATTGCAGTGGGATCTAGTATGTTCATAAATTCAGGATTTCCTGAATGACCAGCTAATGGCCATTCAGAGTGACCTTGAGCACCAGGCTTGGCCCACTGCCCTTACAGACACATCAGGAGTACCATCTGATCTGTGGCCATGGAGACATACTTGGAGACTTTCTAGGTGGAAGTGTGGACATTCACACTGCTCCTTCCAAGCATTTGGACCGGTTAGGGTGGGTGTGGGCTCCCACTTACCGAATCCTGCTGGGTCCATGGGGAGGATGCATATGGGACTAAATTATTCACCGAGACATCTGGGAAATTAAACCACTTGGTATACCTACCTGATTTATAGTCAGTGTCCCAATCCCTTAGTTGTTAAATGAACATTCCACTCTTTTGTCCATGCATTCATTCCTGGGTTGGGGGTGACTAAGCTCAAAAGAGCAGTTGTACATAATTCTACAGAACTTCATTGCTTTTTGTCTTTAAAGTTTGAGAAAACTCGCCAAAAGTTTGTTGAGTATTCTCAAAGGGGGGAATTGTTGGTGTCCGTAGGCCTAAGTAAACCAAAGCTGTGCCTTTGGGCCTGAGTGAACCAAAGTTCTTCCATGCTGTGAACTTTAACCAGCCTAAGATGCTAACAAACAGCAAGCAAAATGTGTCACTGTCATCTGTCTTAGCTTGCAGCTGCAGGACAGTTTGAAACAGCAAAAAGCGGCGGGGAGGCGGGGGAGAAGGGGGAGGAAAATCTGCATGCGTCTGTGCTGTGAAGGCCAGAGATAAATATGCGAATGAGATCAGTTCTAACAAGCTACATTATAGTGTTAAGTGTAACTGTTGCAAGGGGGAGGGAGGAAGGGGGAAAAACAAGGGGGGTATAAATGCTGGGACCCCGCCTGCGTGCGGTGTGCAGGATTTGAGATGCTTTTTCTCCCTGGCACCTTTTTTTTGAGCTCAAATAAACTTGGTTTGCTTCTCCACCCTGGTGTGTTAATTAGTGCGACGCACACCGGGCGATGAACCACCACTGTTGCTGTCCTCGGGCCCTCTGGGCCGGCAACAGGGGGAAATGGGGCAGAACCTGACGGGGGAGGGGGGTGACAGAGAAATGTTCAATAATGTGAGAGAAAAGGGAAATGTGAAAGGATTTTATCTCCATATTTGATAATCACAGACAAAAAAGGGCAAAACTGGAGATAATTTTCTTTTCAATGTTTGAGACAAGTGACAAAACCTGAGGTGATTTTATTTCCAACTGCGAGAATGAGAGAAAATGGCAAACAGATGCTGACTCATGTCCAGTAATTTTTAAACTGGCCATTCCTGAAGCTGATCCAAAGAGGGGAGAATAACTGGTGGGCTGAGCACCTTTGTGGGGTCTCTCGGGGCGCAGGGGAGACCTGACAAGATGCTGAAGATGTTCCATCCTGAAAAAAAGAACCGTTCTGACGTTTGTGTGTTTCCCTCCAGCAGCATCCGGGCAGGGGAGCCTGGTCTTCCCTGCTGCTTCTGCGGCTACATGAGAAGGTTTCTCGTTGGAGATGGAGGGGCTAAATCTGGGAGGAAAAGATCTGTTTTTTCCAGTGTGTTCCAGTTGAATAAGTATCACAAAAACAAATACAAAATGTTTTTGAACTGGCAGAATGAATCGAACGATCAAGTCATTTAAGGCAACCTATTTAAAAATACGTAGGCACCTAAAGATGGAGATAGACAACTAGTGAGACTTTCAAATGTGCCTCCATGCCTAACTCTCATTAATTTCATCTGTGTCAACAGGCACCTATAACTGAGGGACCTTAGCGCTGTAGCAATCCTGGCATGCAGCAGCAGCAGAACTGCAATTGTCTCTGCCTCAGTTTCCCTTAGCTGGTTCAGGGATGGAACTTATATCTGTCAGTCTTTAGCTATGTCTACACTTAAAAGTTCAAAGCACAGTCATGGCTTTGCAGCACTGTAACTTGCTGAGCTTGCGGGTGACAGTGGTGTGTTTTTAAACCCCCTGAGTGAGAAAGTTGCAGCGCAGTAACTTGCCAGTGTAGACAAGCCCTTTGTCTGTAGCTCCAGTCCTCCAGCTGACTGACTTGTGTCTCTTCGCTTTCGGGTCTGAAAGGAGTCTGGCCCCAAGCAAAGTGCTGCTGGCTCAAGTGTCCCAGGGGTTTGGGCCTTTGACTCAGGGCTCTTCTAACCTGTAGCAGGGTGGTCACCCACTCCTGCCCCGAGGAGCTTAGAAGAGCCCAGCAGAGGGCTGGGGCTGGGGCAAGCAGCTCCCAGGCTGATTGGGGAAGTAGGCACAGCTGGCAGCCATGCCTCGAACAGCCCACAGCCGGCCCCTATAAAAAGGCTTTGAGGGATGGGCACAAATATACTCTCTCTGTCTGTAGAGGGAGAAGGGCCTGGCTGCTAGGGAGCTGAGCAGGTACCTGTGGGGAGTAGGGCTGGGGAAGGCCAAGGGAGCTGGGGAGCTCTGGCCTGGAAAGCCCAGGGCCGGTGCAAGGATGTTTCGTGCCCTAGGCAAAACTTCCACCTTGCGCCCCCCCCGCACCTCCTCCCTGAGGCGCCCCCCCATGGCAGCTCCGCACCCTCCGCCCTGAGGCACCTCCCCGCCCCAGCTCACCCCTGCTCCATGCACGAGCACCCTGAGCACGCCGTCGCTGCTTCACTTCTCCCGCCTCCCAGGCTTGTGGCACCTAAACTGATTGGCACCGCAAGCCTGGGAGGTGGGAGAAGTGAAGGAGCCACGGCATGCTTGGGGAGGAGGTGGGGCAGGGGTGAGCTGGGACAGGGAGTTCCCCTGCGTGCTGCTCCCCCCCTTAATTGCTGCAGGCGGCCCTCCCCGCGCTCCCCTGTCCCAGCTCCCTCTGCCTACATGCCGGCAGCGACTAGGGTGGCCGAAGATCCGGCCGCCACAGTCGCTGATGAAAAAAATGGTGCCCCCCCAAATCCTAGTGCCCTAAGTGACTGCCTAGGTCGCCTAAATGGTTGCACCAGCCCTGGGAAAGCCTCAGGCTGCGGCCTAGTCTAAAGCCACCTGGGTACTGGGGTTGCAGAGGGAAGCCCATGGGTAGGCTGAGGCAGCAGGTCCAGACCCAACCTTGCCTATGATGAGTGGCTTACAATGCAGTCTGCCCCAGTGCGCGAGGGTGAGTTGGTGACTGGCAGTAGCCTACAACTGAGGTGAGGTGGGGGTAGTGGGTGGGAGTTCCCCTGAGTGGGGAGACCTGGAGAAACTGGGGGTACTGCCAGGGGGCAGCACCCACTGAAAGGGTCACCCGGGGTCTAGGAGGGACATGGGGGCCAGCGGTAGCGTGACACTGGCTGACAGGGGGGGCTCGGGAGGCTGGACACTAATTCCCTGAGATGACCAGCAGGAGGTGCTGCTGGGTGAGTCTGTGCCAGGTTACATAACCCCTTTTCCACTGCTCCCCCTTCACAGGTTTCTTACTTTATTTTTGCCCCATTGAAAAAAACAAGGGAAGTTACAGCAGGAACACAAAGGCAAAGTCCAGTGTTCCTACTCTTGTTGCCACCCCTGGTCAGGGAGCTCAGCAGTCTCTATCTACCCCCAGTGCCGTCCATCCCTGGGTGGTAGGGGGACCCAGGCCCACCCTCTCCTGTGGGTCCCAGCCCAGAGAGCCTGAGTGATGCAGTCAGGGACTGTGTTTAAATCACCTCCTGCTTCCTGCCACAGGGTCTTGGGTACCTCCTGCCTGGTAACCTTCTCTGATCCCCTCTGGCAGAGAACTGCCGTCCGTGGGCAGCTCCTCCAGACCTCCTCTCCCCTGAGTCTCCCTGAAGCTCCCCTGGGCTGATCCTGGCCAGAGCTGAGACAGTCTGCAGGGCTATTGCCCCGAGGGTGTCTGCCAGGGCAGGGGCTGCGTCACCTCCCCCCAGGGCTCTGTCAGTGGGGGTCATACAGGCTGCGAGTCCGTGCCCTGGGGCCCTGGTCTGACTCCCCTCCTGGCCACCACTGGCCACTCTGTGAGCAACACGGGTCCTGGCGGCTGGCCCAGGCTAGGGGAAGTTCCAGGCACAGCCTGGTTCCTGGGAGGACTTGACACCACGGCACAGCCTGGCAGGGGCCGCCCGGCTGGGTGCAGCGTGAGCCTGAGTGACTCTAACATGTATCTAAACTCTTTGTAAGGGAACGTCTACGCTGCGGCTGGGCCTGAGCTCCCAGTGGGGTAGAGAGACCCACCTGTGCTAGCTGAGCTCGAGGTCTTGCACTAAAACTAGCAGTGGAGCTGGGCTAGCACAGGTGGCAGCTCAAGCCAGCTCCCGGGTACGTACCCCAGGAGTCCAGGCAGGCTTGTTCTCAGGCAGGAAGCCCGAGCTGCCGCCTGGACTCCCCGTTATACTGCTATTCTTAGCATCCGAGCTCAAGGCAAGCTAACACTTCTGTCTGCCAGCACTGGGAAGCTCACTCCCAGCTGGGTGTAGACATAACCTGAGTGTGGTTTAAATGGTTCAGATCCCAGGGGCACAGAGATGTGGTCACAATTCAGTCCTGACACTTGCACCAAGGCTGGAGGCAATGAGGGTGGGCCACTGAATCGTGAAATCACTGGGGTCAGGGACTGCTCTGCTTGTAGGAATATCCCCAGAGACCCCTCACCTGGGATATGTGTGGCTGGGAGATGGGGATACTTCCCCCCTGTGATCAGTGGCCATTCATACCTCATTCAAAGGCTTTGCCTGCACTGGCTTCTTTTCCCTAATATGTCCTGTTATATGGGAGCATCCAAATGCCCAGCCAAGATGGGGCCCCATTGTGCTGGGAGCTGGACACAACAGTAGTGAGAGACCATCCCTGCCCAGGTGTAAGGGACCAGGGTATAGGCAGTCGCGCCTAGTGGTCACAGCTGGGCTGAGGTCTGCCTGCCAGGGATGGGGATCATTGGGCCAGAGTTAGAGAAATCACAAGGCCAGGCTCCATGAACAAGAGTCGGGGTCAGACTCAGAGACCAGAGGCAGTACCGGGTTAGAGCCAAGAGGCAGGAATCGGCGTCAGGGATCAGGAAACAAGGCAAAGTCCAGCAGAGTAGCAGGTGGTTGCCCAGACAACTTCTTGGGGCAACCCCCGGGGCTAAGTAGGGGCACTTGGCCAATCAGAGGCCTGCAGGGTACTGTCACTCTGGGTCTCCTGGGCGGTACTTCCTGTAGTGCCTACTCTCCCCAGTGCTCCCTGGTGCTCAGCTGGCACTGCAGGAGTATTGGCCAACCCAGGTTCCAGTCCCCGGGTCTTTACACCTGGATAGTTTATTACAATTTCGATAGAGCCGAGAGTGCCACAGCTCTCAGCTGTGGTCTGGACGGCTTCTGGCAGTTCTGGGTTTTAGCCGCTAATCCTGCTCAGAGCCAGGGCAGGTGAGGACTGTAGGGGAAATCCCTTCCCTTCTGGTCTATGTTGGGCAGCAGAGAAGCTTGTTACCTGCTCCTCACTGCCCCGTGGCACTGTCACTTCATCCCACTCACTCACTCCGCCGTCTGGTTTGCTATTTCTCCTGTTCCCAGGCCAAGCTACCATGACAGGGAAGCACTCACAGGTGGGAAGCACTGGTGAGACCCCAAACACATACCCAGGCTTCTCTGATTCACATCCTCTCGCAGGCTTTGTCCCCGACCATTTCTTGTTTCTCTAGATGAGACATTTTCACAAATGTCAGAATGCCTTGGTGCTCAACACCACGATACAACCCTTTCTCCTCCCCAAAGTGTTTTAATGCCCGTTCTCTCGCCCAGCCTCACTCCTGCCAGGCATTACAGACGTGTCTCTCGACCCATTGCACAGATTGGGATGCTGAGGTACAGAGAGAGAAAATGACCTACCCCAGGTCACACGGCAAAGCGATGGCAGAGCTACAGAGAAAAGCCAACAGCTCTCACTCTCGCTGTCATCAGCAGACAACAAGCCCCCTGGGGGAGGGACAGAGCCCAGCAATTGGGGGGGTGTGTGTGGAATTTTCATCGACACAGTTTTCAAGTTTGGTTTGTGGAATCATGAATCAATTTGGATGAAAATTCTTTGCAAAACTATTTTGTTTTCCAAACCAAAAGCATCTCCCGTTTGTGACGTCCCCTTAAACTGTCTCTTCGCACACAAAGAGGAGACACTTTGATTTAGAAACGAGATAAGATGCGTCAGTCAGGGTACGTAGTTGCTCCCCTTACTGATTTAAAGCTAATAAAATACCAGTAAAATTGACTCTTTCAGCCCTTACACAGCAGACCCCACTGATGGCATCTAACCGGGGCCGGGTGGGGCCAGGTCACCCTATCAAACATTCGGATACCCAGGGGAACGGGACAGTGCGAGGCGGCAGTGCTACCTAGCGGCCACAGGACAAATCGCCGGCTGCTGCACCTGTGTGCACTGGTGGTTCGGTTAACATGGAAAGCTGCATAATGCAAGGTTGGGAAAACGGGGGTCTGCTGCACTACATCATCATCTGCAATGACTCAACCCGATAGGACACCTCCTGTGCTACACTGCTACTAGTGACCTCTCAGACAGGTCCCCACAGCTCCCCAGGAGGCAGCTGTGAGAGGCTTGTTAACCCTAACCGACAGAGGGAGAAACGAAGGCTGAGAAAGGCGAAGGGCCTTGTCTTACATCCCAGAGCCTGTTTGCACAGAGTTGGGAACAGGACCCGGGTGTCCTGACTGTCAAACTAACCATCAGTCTGGAGTTTCACACACTGAATGATCAGAACAAAGTGACCTCGAACGAGCTACAGACCAACCACCATTCACACTGATTATTCAGCACGTGTTGTAGAAGCACTAGACCATCCGAGAGAACCAGGAACGGCTCAGAGACAGCCAATGGCGAGAAGGAAGGAGAACAATTCACCAAGCAGATGATTGGTTCTGGCTTATTTGCTGGGCCTTAAAAGAGAACAACAAAGTCCTGAGTCTCCTCCCTGTCACTAGATCCCCTGCTCAGCCAATCAGCATTGAGACTCTGGCGGAGGCTGAGGGTTCCCCAGACAGCCCAGGGATGGCTCAGGTCACCAGTGAGGATCGCTCTCAGAGCAGTCTTCCTGTCCCATCTCTTTGGGACGGCCTCCCTCCACGAGGGCTAAAGAGCAGCCCCCTCCTCGCCAGTCGAGGGAGGGAAGTAGGAAAAAGGGAAACCAAAAATGATGAACCCCAATGTCCCCCTGACTCTAATGGACTAAGGCCTAGGTGGTAAAAAAAATCTCCCATCTTAACTTAGTGTTTTCCACGCCTTGAATTTGGCCAGCACCAGGTGGGTCAGGCTGCCTAGGTACCAAACCTCTCTGGGGCTCTTACCTGCTCCACAGGGACGTCTGTCTTCTCGCTCAATTAGCCGTGGGAAAGGGGAAAACTCCAAGGAGGCTCCTCCTGGCGCTCACAGGCATGACCCAGAATCCTCTCTCAGTCCTCAAGGAGAGACCTACAGAAGGAGACTCTCCGCAGCAAAGCCCCGGGGGTCTCTGAGATCTCCCCAGCCCTGCAGCCTGTCCTACCTGGCCGTTGTCATGGACGCTCTGTGAGGTCACCGCCTCCCAACCTACTTTCACCAATCAGCTGAGGCGCTGCAAAAGGCCCTTGTGATGTCACTGCCACACCCACCCCTGCCCTCCAGGGCTAATGTCCTGGCCAGCCCCTTTGCATGTTTGAGCTGCTCTCCCTGTGACACCCCCACGCACTGCACTCAGGGTTAGTGCTGGGGATCAAGCAGGCAGCACACGGAAACCTCAGAGGCTCTCAATGTGCCACACTCAGTTTTGCAGAGATTTGGAGACTAAGTCCAGAAGAGACGGTTAGATCATCTCATCTGACCCCTCTGCACATCACAGGCCTCCTGTATGGTGCAGTAGCGAGTTTTGGACCAAAGCAGACTCCAGAAAGGCACCTCCTCAAGGGATGGAGAAAGCACCACTTCCCTTGGTAGTCTGGAGGAAATTGATGCTGTGGGGGGCACGGAATTCACCCCAAGGCCACACTTGTGAGTCTGTATCATAACACACATGCACAACAGCACTGCACAAAGTTTGTGCACGTCACCTTAGCTCTGATGGTTCCTAACGTGTAAAGGCCTGGTCTCCATGGTGTTCTTTGTGCTTCTAGAACTAGTTTGGGGAGAGATGCACTAATTTATTTGTTATAGTGAGGGGACCCCCTGGGGTGCAACCTGGAGCTGGGGTAGCGCTGAGCCCTCTGTCTCCCCAGCCTGGGCTCCCTCTCTCACAGCTGCTGGGAGAAGATGCGGATCGCTCCCGGCCCTACACTCACTCAAACCTTTGCACAGGCAGGGACACACCCAGCTGCAGGGACTAGGAAGCTTCTCCCCAGCTCCCCAGCCTAGGTCCCTGGTGCTGCAGCATCTTGCCCTGGCCAAAAGCCTGACGGTATCAGTTTATTCCCCAGTCTGCCCCTCCCTCCAAGTGGAGAGGATCATGCACCAGTCTCTGGTCCTGAGCAGGTGCCCCAAGCACATCTAGCAAAACACAGGGCTTTAGGGGGAAATAGAACACACAGTTAGTAACTATGCAAAGATAGGCTTGAAGTGATTGTAAGCAATGATCAGAGGGGTAGCCGTGTTAGTCTGGTTCTGTAGAAGCAGCAAAGAGTCCTGTGGCACCTTATAGACTAACATGTTTTGCAGCATGAGCTTTCGTGGGTGAATACCCACTTCTTCAGATGCATCTGAAGAAGTGGGTATTCACCCACGAAAGCTCATGCTGCAAAACATCTGTTAGTCTATAAGGTGCCACAGGACTCTTTGCTGCTTCTGTAAGCAATGAGCGTACAGCTCAATGCAGGTTACCCAAGAACTGACCCAAAAGAACCCTCTGCTTTGGCTTCAGCGGCAGATCTGGCCCAGAGCTGAGGGCAGGTGCTTCCCTGGGGCTGTGAGAGCTGAAGCTCCAGACTCACTTTCCTGCTCAGCCCCAGCCCTTTCCCCCAGGTCTCTCCCCTCACGGGCAGGCTCCGGCTCAGGGGCTGGCTCCAGCCACCGCAAAGAGTCCGAACCCTCCCCGCCCCGCAGAGCTGGGCACAAAGGGGGCTAATGCAGATCTCTCCTCATACAGACCCAGCTGGGGGCAGCAACAGCCCAGGCACCCACCGGCCCCCCAGCAGCTGATTTGTGGAGCAGCCCCCAGACTCCAAATGCCCTGCACCGGACACACCCGCCGGGCTCACAGCTCCTCCCCACCCTCCCATGGTGTGATGGGCTCATGCAGGAGTCTGACTCCTACCAGCTCAGTTCAACTCTCCGTGGGACCACCTGGTACCCTGTTGGCTTGTGGCCAAGCCCTGGAATCTCTGCTTCTTTCTCTGGAGTTGTGCAAGAGCAAGTCTTTCCCCTCCTGCTGGTGAGTAGCTCTCACTGGAGCCAGGCCTCGGTCTGGCCGGCTTGAGGCAATGGCAGCAATGGGCTGGGCCCTAGAACTTGACACCCTGGCTAGAGATGCTGCCGTCCTGTGGGGTGACCTGAGGGCTGCAATTCTCGCAGCTTCACCAGATGCCCACGGGTTTGGCCCTTGCACTTGCTGCCGCGCTTTGGCTCTTGCCCACAGGGCGCGTAACGAAAGGAGGGCCAGGCCCAGGCTTGATAGCCAGGGACAGGCAGGAGGGAGGAAGAGCCCCAGGCTGGAGCCCAGCACAACTTCCTCCTCTGGGCCCCTCGAGCAGAGGCAGCTGGTGCTGACAGCGCCAAGGGAAGCTTAAAAGCCACAGAGCGACCGAGGGTGGGGCAAGAGGAGGGGAGGACCATGCCCGCGTGTGGGCTGCAGACAGCCACAAAGACACCAGCCAGCCTGCTCCCTGGCACACCAGACACCCACTGAAAGGCACCCGCAGACCAGCATGGGGGGCAGCTGCTGATGCTCTGTGGCCAACAGCGGAAGACGGTAGGAAAGCAGGGCCTGCCCTGCGGCTGGGGCCTCTTACCGTTCCCGCTCCAAGGTTGCTCATTTTGGCAGTGGGGCAGGAGATTTTACCCCAAGGGGCTTTTCCCCAGCTGGCGGGAAGCAGAGAAACACACAGGCTCCAAAGGTGCTATTTAGCAAGCCCCCTCAAGCGGCGGGACAGGCGCACATTTGGAAGAGGGAAACTGCTCTGCACGTTAGCCGGGCATCCGCCCATTTCTCTAGCACGTCAGGAATGGCAAAGGTGCAGGACTTTGTCAGGGAGGCTTAAGCATGGGGGATTGGGGTGCGCCAGGCTGTATAGGTGCGATTTAGTGGCCCCGTGGCACAGGAGGGAGGTTGAGGAAAAGGAATCCTGCTGGTAGGCAGTGGCCTTGGAGAAAAAGAGGAAGGGAACTGGGGACTTATTTTTTTGGTCTCTCTTTTGCCTTCCTGCCTCCTTGCCCTTGTGGGGGAGGTGTAAAGGCTTTCAACAAGCCTGGCTAGCTCAGCCTGTAGCCCACCAGGCTCCTACTCTGCGGGTCTATGGTTTGAGCCCTTGTCTGGCCACTCACCCCTTCAATTGCCTTGTGCGCCACGAGCTCAATGGTTTCCAGAACCACACGGATTCCCAGAAGCACTGGCAATTTCCTGGAAAAACCCCTTTCTCCTGCCAAGTCCTTTGGAATCAGGAGAGAGGAGCAGGCCCAGGAAGCCCCGTCTCCAGCTGACCACAAGCACTGGGGGGCCAGGTGCTGGGAAAGCCAAGGGGAGCAGAGACAGCAGAGGAGAGAGAGGGAGAAGCAAAGGGTCCCAGTGTAAAGGGGGGAAGGGTCCCTATATTGTGGCACATTTTTCTGGCTTATACACCCCCCCAGTGGAATGGGCCAGCTAGGATGTGAGTCCTCACTCCCACTCCCTTTACCCAGAGGCTCCCTGACCTCGAGGACTCCCCTTCTACTCTGTGTGTGGCAAAGTCCTCGTAACCCTGGTAAGGCTGGGCCCAGGGTGTCTGGGGGTTCCACCTCCAATCTTGTTGTGGTCACTTACAACAGGGGCTAGGGTGTCCCCACTCTGGGGTTCTCTCTCTGCTCTGGCCACTCCCCTAACCAGTGGAGCTGCTGCATCTGCACCTGGATCCAACCCTCTAACCAGGATCCTAGATGATTTCAGCTACTACTGGCTGCGATGGGAATCGAGGCAGCACAGCTAAAGGTGGGGGCCTGAGAGCATCTCCAGGCAGCTCTCCGCGTTTCGCAGGCAGGGCCAGATTAAGGTCAAGAGGGGTCTAAGGCTAACGGGAGGGAAGGGCCTAAGCATGAATTACATCTAGCAGGGAAATTGGGAAGTCACCACACGGAGTGCGGTTCAGTTGAGGGTGAGTCCGTCAGCCAGGCAATGCAAAGCACCGTCTGCTGCCCTTGAGTCCTACAGCCAGGATAACAGCCCTTTAGTGCCCTGCCCCCGATAACAAAGTGACTTGTGAGCCAGCACCAGCCAAAAGTGGCCATTTGGGCAAAGCAGCCCCCTCGTGCTGAGCACCGAGGCAGGGTGGGTGTGTCCATGCAGAGGAGGTCGGCTCCTGAAGTCCTGTTCCCAGCTCAGCACTAGGACTCGGGGAGAGCTCACTCAGACCCTGCTTGCATTGAGACTCTCCTAGTTCAACGGAGGGTCTCAACAGCACCTGGGAGGTGAGTCCCAGCTGGGGTCAGGCCTGCCGACGGGGGAGCAAAGGGGCCATTTCCCAGGGGCCTGGGCGATGTCACAGGGCCTGGCGGGGCCTTGCCGCACAGGAGAGATTCACATGCCTCCTAGCTGCAGAGGCGGCAGGTGCCCCCCGCCAATGTTTCTCCATCCCGCCGCTCCTGGCTGGGACTCTCCCGCTAGATGTGCAGAGCAGGGGGTGGGGGCACCAGACAGCAAGTGTGAAAAATCAGTGGGGAGGGGGGGGGGGTAATAGGCATCTATATAAGGAAAAGCCCCAAATATCAGGGGGTGCTGATGTCAGGGTGTCCCCTGCCCCGTCCCCATCTCTGCAGAGCAGGGGAGGGGACACAACCTGGCTCCGGAGAACTCTACTCTGAATGGGGAGTGTGTGACTGGGGGCCTTTCTTAAAGAGACAGTGCGCTGTGTCTGAGAGCGCCCCAGCTCCCAGCCTCTCTCTCTCACACACACACACACACACACACATTGTCCTCTCTGTGTCAGTCACACACACTGTCCTGTCTGTGTCACAACCTCTCTCACACACACTGTCCCATCTATGTCTCTCCCACACACACATATTGTCCTGTCTGTGTGTCCCACCCCCTTCACTGCCCCTTTCTTGCTGCCCCTGGGCCACCCCTTCCCCCCAAGCTCCCCCTGCAGACACAAACAGCCTCAGGAGCAAGGAGATGATTTGTACTCACGGCTTCTGGCTCGTTCACTGCACCCCGGCCCATGGGTTTTGTCCTTGGCATTGGAGAGCGTCCCCACTCCCCCAGCCCGCTGCTCCGCTCAGCAGTCTGGGAATTGTCTCTTGGCACAGTCAGCTGCAAGGGACACGGGCTGAGGGATTCATCTCTCCAGCGTCCACCTCACAGCTCCCAGGCGCCACTTCTGTTGGCCAAAAGTAACTGCCTGTCCCGTGTGTCTGACTGATGACTCCAATTCTCAGGTAATATGTTCACCAGCAAAGCCCAGCAGCAGTGAGATCCTCTGCCTGAGCCCATCCCCCAGCGCTGCCAGCCTCGGGCAGCCAGACAGCAGGGAGACTGACTGCTTAGAAGGAAGTTTACGGCTGTGGAACCAGTTTGCCTTACACACTCGTGACAATGGATCTCATCACTGTCTGAGTCAAGCTCTGTGACAATACTGCATCCGATTGCTCCAGAAGTGACCGGCTGCTTCCCCAGCAGCATCTCTGCCCAGCACACCTTTCCCATCACAGCTGCAGCTCCTGGGCTGGTCCCAGACGGCCACTCCCCAGATTCACTGTTGAATCTCAGCTCAGAGCCACTCTGCTGCAATAGACTCCTGGCTGCACTGCCCAACCACATGGACCAGCCGCAGAACGAAGGAGTGTGACTGACGGCTACGAAGCTGGGCCAGACATGGATTCTCCAGCCAACGGGAGCAGCGCCAGCCTTCCCCTTAAAGAAAATCATTTCAGCTCACACCATCCAGCTGCAAGAACGTATGAATCCCCCAGAGCAAAATGCATTAAATCTCTGCCACATTGCACCCAGCTGTAGGGCAGCCCGTGTAACCAGCCATATCCCTGGCATGCGCTCCACTCTCACCACAGCTGGAGCTCCAGGCCCGGTGTCGCAGCACTTAGGATGCTCTGGGAGGGGGGATGCGGCGCACTTGGGAGAGGAGGCAGGGAAGAGGCGGGGCGGGGAGATGGGGAAGGGAGTGGAATGGGGTGGGGGCAGAGCAGGGGCAAATAAAGGCAGGGTGGGAGAAAGGACTTGGGGAAGGGGGTGGAATGGGCCAGGAGCTTGGGGGAAGGGGTGCAGTGGAGGCAGGGCTGTGGGCAGGGCCTTAGGGGGAGGGGTGGGGACCGAGCACCCACGGACAGAATGGACGTCGGCCCCTATAACAGATGCTGGCTCCCACAGCTGCAACCAGTAAGGGAGCCAAGACCTGCTATAAAAGGAGAGAGCACAGAGGCAGTGGGTGGGCAGAGGCAGAAAGGGCTGGGGTAATGGGGATCCACACACACACACACACACACACACACACACACACACACACACACACACACACACACACACACACACACACACACACACTGCAATTGTTGTACGTATTTGATTCCTTTAACCAATTTTAGCTCTCACATTTTTATTGTGAACAAACCTTTAGCTTTTCGACACTAAAGGACTAGCCTCAGCATGATTCTGGGATAAGATCTAAGTTCTACATTGACCTGCGTGTGCGGTTTGAGCTTTGGGATCTGACAAACTTTTTTTCAGATGAGATTGGTTGTAAAGAACCACTCGTCTCTGAACCCAGTGGTTTTGGTGGTGATATAGAAACTGGAATGGCTGGGGAAACTGCTTTGATGACTTCTTGTTAGCCAGTGGGGTGAAGCAGAACTTGCTTTTGTTGCTGGTTTGGTAAATCCTAGGGAGGATTAGCCACCAGCCTCGGGGCGTCTGCCCTACTTCTCAGCAGTTCGGCCTGAATTTGGCACCCTCAGTTGTGTCCCACAAAGCCACCACGGTTACACCGTGAAGGACATATCAAGACTGGTGACATCACTATTATCACCTGACTCTGCACAGACTGACCTGGTGACTGGGGGAAGGGTCAGAAACATTCTGTGCACATTTGTCCGTCTGTCCCCTTCTCCTCCCGTCCCAGGTTCCGGCTGCAGATTTCCCCAGACACTTGACTGCAAAGCACACAGGTTCAGATTAAAACATGAACCAAGATTACTAACTACAAAAACCAGAAGTGAAGTGATATCAAACAGATCCAAGCAGATTACCTAGTAAATACACAAAACTGCAAACAAAGCCTAAAAGACTAGGAAGATTGGGTCTGATTTAGCAAGTGCTCACCCTGACTGATGACCCACACAGGCTTGCAGATGCTGAAGGCACAAGCTGCACTCGCTTTCCAGCTTGGGCTCCCCACCCCCGCGCCAAGTCATTTTCTTTCGGAGCTTCTCTCAGGTGTTCAGCAATGGGAGAGCAACGAACAACCGATGATGTCACTCCCTGCCTTAGAGGGCTGTTCCATGTGGCCGAAACTCATTCTTCCAAACTTGGTTCCCAGCCCAGTTTGTGGAGAAACACGGAGACCCAAAATGGAGCTCAGTGTCATGTGGTCCGGTCACAAGTCCTTGCCTACCTTGCCGAGCCCATGGCTCAGAGGCTGCCTGGAGCATTCTCCAGCAGGCTCACCAGGTCGGGGATAAGATTCTCCTAAGGCCTATTGTTTCCCCTGCTGGCCCTTCCCAACCAGCTGTCTACACTGGAAGCATCTTTCCTAGTGGCTGTCACCAGGTGTAACCACATTTGAAATAAAGATACAGCGTCAATATTCATAACTTCAGCTACCAAACTGGTACATGCATACAAACAGGATACTCATGTTCAGCAAATCAGAACTTTACCAATAACGTCTGACACGACCCATCTTGTACAAAGTGCATCATCATGATGACGAATCTGGGGTGTAGTATCAAAAGCAGGTTCTCTCTCCCTTCCCCCAGCAGGTTGGCAGGAAGACCCAGCAGTTCAGCAGCCAGGGCTGTGGCAGGGAGGAGGGGCTGACCAGGACTTCTCCTCTGCCTGGCCTTTGCTGAGACCAGGCAAAACCAGAGGGTCACTGATCAGCTCCGGGTCAGCTGCTGTTGGAACCTGCTCCCAGACATGGACAACTGGAAAGTTGGGAACCAAATGCCCCTGCTGGGTGTGGGGATTAGGAAATGGACATTTTACTATGGCCAGCCCTAGTCAGGGCACTGAGAGAATTTCCCTCCTATGTGGAGGAGTCTCTGATGTCTAGTGTGGTGTTAGCTCCAACAGAAGCATTTCCATGCTAAGGACATCTGAGAGGCTCTTCCCTGTGTGGATCTGCTGATGCTTGATGCCATGTGAGCACCAAATGAAGCTTCCTCCACATTCAAGCTCCTTCTCCTCTGAATTACCTGATGGGGAATAATGTGTGAGCTCAGATTGAATCTTTTCCTGCATTTATTGAAGCTTTTCCCACAATCCAAGCATTTATGGGTTCTCTCTTGTATGGACTGTCTGGTGTCAAGCAAGGTTTGATCTTCAAATGAAATGTTGATGTTTGCAAAGTTATGAGCTGGGACTGAAGCTTTCCCCTTCATCCAAGCATTTATGGGGTTTCTGTCTTGTGTGGATTCTCCCATGATTAATAAGGTTTGAGCGCTGACTGAAACTGTTCCCACAGTCCAAGTATTTAGAGAGTTTCTTTCCCGTGTGGATTCTCCTGTGGCAAATGAGGCCTGAGTGCTGACTGAAGCTTTCCCCACACTCAAAGCATTGATAGGGTGGCTCTCCTGTGTGGATTCTCCCGTGCTTAATAAGGCTTGCTCTCACTGAAACTTTTCCCACAGTCCAAACATTTCAAGAGTTTCTCTCCCGTGTGGATTATCTTATGCTTAATAAGGCTTGAGCGGTGACTGAAACTTTTCCTACAGTCCAAGCATTTATATGGTCGCTCTCCAGTGTGGATTTTCCCATGGCTAAGAAGGCCACAGCTCTGACGAAACTTTTCCACAGTCTGAGCATTTAGAGGGTTTCTCTCCTGTGTGGATTCTCCTGTGGCAAATAAGGCCTGAGAGCTGACTGAAGGTTTTCCTACAATTTACGCATTCATAAGGTCTCTCTCCTGTGTGGATTCTCCCATGCTTTAAAAAAGGCCAGACTGCCGACTGAAGCTTTTCCCACACTCCAAGCATTTCTAGGGTTTCTTTTCTTTGTGATTTGTCTGCTGGGCTGTGGTTTCCTGGGGACCATTGCCTCCTCTCCCACATTCAATGGATTCATCCACTTTCTTCCATGGGCTGTTTCCCAGCTTCCTCTCTGATCTGTGCCGATGACTCCAGGCTTTTCTCTGTACCCAGCACTGGGAAAAATTCCCTTCAGTTCTTCTCAGAAACCTCCCCCGCAGTTCCACTTCCTCAGGACCTTCCTGCTGTGGATTCCCCTCCTCGTTCTCACTCATTGTCTCCTCACCTGCTGGGGGAGAGAGAGGGAATCCAGGCAGGAGTCAGTGCCTGGGAGGGTAGAAAGGACACAAAGGGGAGTAGCAAAGAGGGAAAACACAACGCAATCACTGAAGGGGGCTTATAGCACATTTGGGGGATTTTCAGGTTTTTCCTTCCCTTGCCAGATACTTTCTGTGTCAGTGTCACTGACTCCTCACCTGTGCAGGTGCCTCTTTGGGATGTTAATTTCCTCGGAGGCCTGGAGATCCAGGACGCAGGGCCAGCTCCAGGCACCACCGAAGCAAGCAGGTGCTTGGGGCGGCCAATGGAAAGGGGTGGCACGTCTGGGGCTTTGGTGGCAATTCGGCGGTGGGTCCCTCAGTCCCTCTCGGAAGGAAGGACCTGCTGCCAAATTGCCGCAGAAGAATGAAGCAGTGGTGGTAGAGCTGCCGCCGAAGTGCCGCCGATCACGGCTCCCCCCCCACCCACTGCTTGGGGTGGCAAAAACGCTGGAGCCAGGACCCACGGCTCTTCCCTTGCTTTCAGCTGGGCGATCAGGGCAGGTTTGGGAATGGGGATTCCTGCTCAGGGGGTGAAATCAGGTATGAGCACAGTGCCCTGAGGACTGGGGCAGTATTTGTCACAAAGGGCGCGTCTTGAGTTTAACCTGAGCCCAGGGTTTGCTGGGGAGTTGTGGGATGTGAGCAGATGGGAACGTGGTCACTGAGCCCCCGTGGGACCGGCCGATGTCTGGAGGGAACGGGAAGTTCTCACAGGGTTACTGGGAGTGTTCAGGGTCTGTGGGCTCTGGGGGACTTGCTGAGGCACACACAGCTCTGGTGCTAAACCCCTGCCTGTGTCTGAACCCCCAGAGCTCTCCCCACACCTGGAGCCAGTCCCAGGAAGGGAGGTGCACAGAGATGCTGTGTGTGAGTGAGAATTAACACAGAGAGGCTAAGACGCTGCTCCTGCCCCTGTGACAGCTGGAGGGACGGGGATGAATTAGCATGTCCATTAGGTCAGTGCCCCCCACTCAGTGCCTGCTGCCCCAGCCACAGCCCCACTATTCATGGGGAAAGAAGCACAATAGGGTGGGTCTGGGAGGGCCCGAGACACGTGCTTCCTGCTTTCAGAAAGGGGGGCTGGCAGAATATGGTCAAATCCTATCAGACTTCAATACATTTAATACATTATTATCCTGTGACATTATGAGTGTGATATAATATCTCACTGAAAGGTGACAGGGCCAGAAAGAGGTAATTAACTCACAGACTGACCCGACCCATGGCCGAACTTTAGAGACTGCTTAGGAAGATCTGGAAATGAACAGAGCTTTGAAATGCAGCCTGCATTGTTAGAGGTAGAAGGGTAGATGTTTGCTCAGGTCTTGTGATGTAAGCAAACAAGTCTTGTCTATTGCTATAGCTTTGATTCAAAGGAGAGTTAAGCCTATTGTTTTCTTAGGCCAAAAGGCTGCAGGAAATGTATAAGAACCCTGGAACATGATCCTTCTTCATCTCAGAGCTGCTTTGGGTTTCAAGAGGGGGAAACCTTAAGCCACTGACTGGAGTCACCCTGAATATGGACATTGGACTATAGCCTATGGACTTTATCTAAAAGGACTTTTGGCAACTACAAGCTCATCTCTGCTATGTCACTGAACCTCAAGAATTGAATTTGTCTGTATGTATATTGATCTTTTAACCAACACTCTCTTTTCTTTTTTAATAAATTTTACTTTAGTTAATAAGAATTGGCTATAAGCATGTATTCTGGGTAAGATCTAAGTTATCATTTGACCTGGGTCTGGGGCTTGGTCCTTTGGGATCAGGAGAACCTTTTCTTTGATATGATGAGATAAGATTTTCAGTAATCATCATCATATCTGACATGTGTGTCTGGATAGAGGCATGAGGCTGGGTACCTTAAGGGAATTGCATTGTTTAAACTTCTGAGTAACCAGTGAGGTACTACAGAAGCTGTTCTGTGCTGGCTTGGTAAACTGAAGTATTGGAACATCCACCAGCATTTGGGGTTTGTCTGCCCCGTTTTGTTTGCAGTTCACCCTAATTGAGTGACCTCAGTTGGCTCCCACGGGCAGCACTGTCACATATCCCTTATCCTTCATTATGCAAAATGCAAACATAAAATCCTACTACTGTAAGTGCCCTGTAACCCCCATATTCCTCATCTTGTATAGAATTGTGATGCTCCGTGTAAACCATGCCCTGTAAGGTATCACGGGAAAGGTTAGGAGCTGCCAAAAGTCATTGTTCTCTCTGTCTAGCTATGTGTATCATCAGTGCATGTGAAATTACAAGGATTGGCTGGTTTTCATGGAAACATGCAGTAAGTTGTGGAATCAGCCAAATATGAGGTTCCCCAGAAGTAACAGCAAGGAAGGTAACCAACACCCGGGCGGGGTGTGAAACAACCTATCACCAGCCATTGTCCAGCAAGGAAGCCACCATTCAATGAGTCACCTGCATGAGGCCACAGCAAGGGAATTGCTCAGCCTCGCTGGGAGATTCAGCAATGCCCCCCTCCCACCCGACATGCCTGGAATGGTGCTTCCCAAGCACATGGATGGAGGGTATCAAAACCAAAATCAAACCCAGGGGTCCTTCACCCACCTCCAATGCGAGCAACAAGGACACTGAAGACTTGAGACTCCAGCTGAGGGGACTGGGCCAGATTTCAAGGGAGAAATCTGGATGCTACGGACTGAAAAATCCAGGAGGGGGAGAAAAACTGCTTAGTCTAGTTGTCGCCCAGTCTATCAGGGATGAGAGTTCAGACCGCGGGCTCATGTTTTAGTTCTTTTGGTAACTAACTCGGACTTTTTGCCTATCACTTAATACCAATTAAAATCTATGTTTTGTAGCCAATAAACTTGTTGTCATAGAATCATAGAATCATAGAATCTCAGGGTTGGAAGGGACCTCAGGAGATATCTAGTCCAACCCCCTGCTCAAAGCAGGACCAAACCCAACTAAATCATCCCAGCCAGGGCTTTGTCAAGCCTGACCTTAAAAACCTCTAAGGAAGGAGATTCCACCACCTCCCTAGGTAACCCATTCCAGTGCTTCACCACCCTACTAGTGAAAAAGTTTTTCCTAATATCCAACCTAAACCTCCCCCTCTGCAACTTGAGACCATTACTCCTTGTTCTGTCATCTTCTACCACTGAGAACAGTCTAGATCCATCCTCTTTGGAACCCCCTTTCAGGTAGTTGAAAGCAGCTATCAAATCCCCCCTCATTCTTCTCTTCTGCAGACTAAACAATCCCAGTTCCCTCAGCCTCTCCTCATAAGTCATGTGCTCCAGCCCCCTAATCATTTTTGTTGCCCTCCGCTGGACTCTCTCCAATTTATCCACATCCTTCTTGTAGTGTGGGGCCCAAAACTGGACACAGGACTCCAAATGAGGCCTCACCAGTGCTGAGTAGAGGGGGATGATCACATCCCTTGATCTGCTGGAAATGCCCCTACTTATACAACCCAAAATGCCATTAGCCTTCTTGGCAACAAGGGCACACTGTTGACTCATATTCAGCTTTTCGTCCACCGTAACCCCTAGGTCCTTTTCTGCAGAACTGCTACCCAGCCATTCGGTCCCTAGTCTGTAGCAGTGCATGGGATTCTTCCGTCCTAAGTGCAGGACTCTGCACTTGTCCTTGTTGAACCTCATCATATTTCTTTTGGCCCAATCCTCTAATTTGTCTAGGTCCCTGTGTATCCTATCCCTACCCTCCAGCGTATCAACCACTCCTCCCAGTTTAGTGTCATCTGCAAACTTGCTAAGGGTGCAGTCCTGTTTAACTTTACCAAGTGACTGGTAAATTGCCCAGTTATCAAAGACTGGTGTAGCTCCACTTTCCAGTGAGGAAGTGGTGAACCAATTACTAATCCACACGGCATATTCCTGAGGCGCAGTGCTGGGAGCTGGAGGGATCTGGCTGGCGCCTCACTGTGGGATTCACGAGTGGCTCCGGGAGCATCCATGCAATCAAGCCGCTCCACATGCCGTTGTGCTGCGGGATAACAGCGCCTGGAGGGGTTGCTGCTGGTCACTAGCAGGGCATTGTGGGAGACAGCCCAGGCTGGAGAGGGTTCGGGGGCACAGCAGATCCCATCACAGCGTGTCCCCCCAGCACCCACAGGGAATATCGTGCCCCTAGGAGGAGCGTTTGGGCTTTGCTGAGATGTGTCATTTTCCAGCCTGTGCTCTGTCTCTTGTCCTGTGCACACCCATGTCAATCAGGCCTTGCTCAGCTGGGCTCAGCAGAGACCTGACTGGCTACACCCCGTGACGGGACTGAGGGGGGGCAGTGCTGAGCGTCACAGGACCTGGTTTTGGGCAGCTAGAAAATCCCAGGAACACCATCCCTGCCCACCCTGGCCAACAGCCATTGATGGACCTGTCCTCCACAGAAACACAGAATCATAGAAAATGAGGGTTGGAAGAAACCTCAGGAGATCATCTAGCCTAACCCCCGCCCCGCCCCCGCTGAAAGCAGGACCACGAATCTCTCTAGTTCCCTTTTGATCACAGGACCCTGCTCAGGAACAGTGAAGTTGCAAGTTCTAACAGGAAACAGCTTCAGAAAGAAGGGCAGCTCCTCTTCCTCCTCCCCTCCCGTGGGGATGAGCAGCCCCCCAACTGCCTCCCTGCCCCGGCCTTCTTCAACCCATCGCCCCCTTCAGCCTCCCCCAACTGCCCCCATCGCCCCCTTCTGCCTCCCCCAACTGCCCCGGTCCCCTTCCCCTCATTGTCCCCCTCAACTTTCCCCTGTCCCCCAGGCTCCTCCCCAGCTGCCCTTTCAGTCTCCCCCCTATGTCCAACTGCCCCCTTCAGCCTCCCCCCAAACCCCTCACCCAGCTGCCTCACCTGACCCCCCCCTCACACACTCCCCTCCCTCTGCCTCTCCCCAAGTTCCCGACTCCACCACTCGCAGGGTCCCTTCCCCACAACCATCCGCTTCCTCACCATGGGGAACAGGGGCAGAAAATGCTTTTTAAAAAAGCTTTTGCAAAGTAAAAAGTAAAATAAGCCAAGCAACCCCCTCCCTTGCTTTGTGCTGGTGCCCAGCTGTGGGCTTGTGTGTGTTTGTGTGTGTGTGTGTGTGTGTGTGTTGAAGGGGGGGGGGGGCTGTTCTGAGCACACTCCGGTCAGGGAAGGGTGGAGTTGGCCAAAGGGGCAGGTTGAATCTTTAGCAGAGAATTCCTTTCTCCATGGTGTTAGCTAAGCGTTGCTGTTAAATGTCAGCTGACGGATGCAGCATTTGAAACAATCTGACTCTAACCCCCCTGCCACCTCCATTGCTGTAGTTCTCAAACCCTCTGCTCTTGTGATGTCACCACATGACATGGTGTCTTATTCCCAGAGCATCTTGTAGGTTAGACAGGACTTAAGTTTATGAGGTAAACACTGAAGCATAACTCCTTCCCTTCCCGCTTTTGACTTGGGAAAAATAAATCCTGTTCCCTCCCCCTGCCCCCAGCCCAGCCCCACCAGAGCTGCTGTGGCCAGGAGACAGGTGCCCTCTCACCTGGCCCTGATCTGCTGTGGGGACAGAGAGCTGGGGGGGAGTCCTCTCTCCCTGGGGCAACCTGCACCCCAAACCCCTCATTCCCAGCCCCACCCCAGAGCCAGCATCCCTAGCTGGAGCCCTCACACCCCTGCACCCCAACCCTTTGCTCCAGCTCTGAGCCCCTCTGCGGGGCAGGAGGCTGAGGGGTCTCACCAGATGTCCCAAAGGACGGCCCAGGCCACCATCAGAGGAGATCACTCT
The DNA here is from genome assembly GCF_020497125.1 of Mauremys mutica. Lineage (NCBI taxonomy): Eukaryota > Metazoa > Chordata > Testudines > Geoemydidae > Mauremys > Mauremys mutica. The sequence continues at coordinate 152,767 of NW_025423312.1, forward strand.
CAGATCCAGCCCCACCTCTTGGTGAGGACCTCCCGCAATGAGAGCAATACCCCTCCCCTGCCCACACTCACACACACCCATCCTCGGTAGAGGGAGGGAAGCAGGGGAAAGAGGGAAAAGAAGCAAGAGAAGAGGAGAAAGGAGGGAGGAAAGAGGAAAAGGGAAACCAAAAAGGACAAACCCCAATGTCCCCAGGGATTCCAACCATCAAACCCTAGGTAGGAAATCAAATTCTGCCACCTGAAGCCAGTGCTGTCTGGGCCTAGAATGCTGCCTGCGCCAGGTGGATCAGACTGAACAGGTTCCAAACCTCTCTGAGCCTCTTACCTTCTCAAAGGGAAGTTTCTTTTCAGCACAGTCAGTGGTAGGAAAGGAGAAAACTCCACAGAGGTTCCTCCTCATGCTCACATCCGTGAATCCTAATTCTCTCTCAGCCCTCGAGGAGAGACCTCGCGAAGGAGACTTGCGGCAGCAAAGCTGGGGGGGGGGGTCTCAGAGACTGGCCTGGCCCTGCACCTCTGTCCTGCCCGGCTGATGTCGGGGTCTCTCTGTGAGGTCACCTCCTCCCCACCACATTTGCCCAATAGGCCGAGTTCCTGCAAAAGGCCTTTGTGATGTCACTGCCACACCCACCCCTCCCCTCAAAGCTGATGTCCTGCCCCTGGCTAGCCTCTTTGGGTGTTTGAGTTGTTTCCCCTGCATCTGGAGCTGCCAACTTTCTGACCCCACAAAACTGAACACCCTCATCCCGCCCCTTCGCCAAGGTCCCGGCCCGCTCAATCCATCTCCCTCCATCGCTCGCTCTCCCCCCGCTCACTCACTCGCTCGTTTTCACCGGGCTGAGGAGGGCTGGGGAGGGTCCCTTTTCAACTGGGTGTTGTCGGGACAGACCTGGGAAGGAGGCTGCCTGCCAAACACCTTTAAGAGGAGCTGTCCCTCCCTGTCAGAAAATCATCTCCCTCCTTCAGTTCCTTATCCCGGAAGAGCCGGAGGATTGAAAGCAGCAACATCAAACCCCTGTGCAGCTAGCAGGAATGGACACAGACACTCCCTTGTATCTGAACAGAGGTTTAGTTTTACTCTTGGTAAACTACAAGGCTAAAGGGACGGGTGGTGGCACCAGATCTAAGGAATGAAACACAACACAATCATCATCGTTATGCCCATCGTTGCCCCTTTATTCTTCCGTTGTCTCGCTCCGAGCACCGTCGCCCTCTGTCGGTTCAGTGCGAGTGCCACACTCATTGCTTCCGACACACAAAGACTCACACACACATCTTGCACGCAAAACCTCACCAAGGAGATGCACCTGCTGGTTCCCTGCACCCCTGCTGTACAGAATCCAATCCCAGAGAAAGCTTGTTGGGCCCAGAGCTGACGAGGAGCCCAGGGCTGGAGTATTTAACCTACAGTGACGGCACTCGGAGGAAAGATGCTGAACGAGTGCAAGTTAAACATTGGTAGCTCCGGTTTCAGCCCCTCACAGGTCAGTCCATCCCTCCAGGAAAGGGGCACATCTGATTCTCAGCTGGCTCAGTCTAGCTGCGTAGTTCTTGTTTACACCCAGTCAGGTCTGAGGCTTTTTTCGCACCCTGTGTTTAAGGAGACCGTCAGAACCGACTCTCTGCAATAGCAAAAGCAGGAGGCTGTTTTATTGCTCCTGGCCCAGCACAGACAGACAACGAGGGAAATGGTCTGTGTTGGAGGATGAGGCTCCCTGCCCTTGGCCAAAGATCAGCACCTCCCTTTGCCCTTTGTCACTCGTGAAGCTTTTCTTTCAGCAGCGAGCCCTAGAGCTCAGTTGCTGGAGCGCTGCGTTTGTCACTGACGGTCGGGGAGCTCCACCATCACTGGGCTCTTCTACCAGCAAGTCCAACGAAAGGACTGATTTCCTCATGTGACACTCCTGGGCTTGTCTGAGGGGGTGTCCACACTGCACACTGAGCCTGTCTCTGTGTGGCCTGGGCTTGGTGACTTGTGTTGCCAAGCCGGGGTTTGAGCATCCAGACGGCAGTGGAAACTCAGGCCTCAGGCTGTGTCCATCCCACTAGACCCCCACTAAATCGACCCTGGTGCATCGATCGCAGCAGACAGCCTCAGGGCCGCCCAGATGATTCCGGGGGCCCGGGGTTTTGGGCAGCGGGGGGCCCCCGCTTCAGCGGTAAGTTGGTGGCGGGGGGGGTCCTTCCGTTCCTGGACCCGCCGCCAAAGTGCCCCAAAGACCCACGGCGGGGACCCCCCCTGCCGCAGACTTACCGCCGAAGCGGGACCCACTGCCGAAGTGCAGCCCCCACCGCGGGTCTTTGGGGCACTTCGGCGGTGGGTCCCAGAACGGAAGGACCCCCCCCGCCACCGAATTACCGCCGAAGACCCGGCTGCACTCTGGCGGCGGGTCCCGCTTCGGCGGTAATTCGGCGGCGGGGGGTCCTTCTGTCCCGGAGAGGAAGGACCCCCGGCCAGCGAAGACCGGGAGCAAAGAAGCTCCGGGGGCCCGGGCCGGGCCCCACGAGAGTTTTCCGGGGCCTCTGGAGCAAGTGAAGGACCCTGCTCCAGGGGCCCCGAAAAACTCTCGTGGGGGCCCCTGCTGGGCCCGGGGCCTGGGGCAAATTGCCCCACTTGCCCTCCCCTCTGGGCAGCCGTGGACAGCCTCACGGCTGTGCTGCGCATCCACCCTGCCCTGCTCAGCCCCGAGTCAGAAATTCAGCTCCTGTGGGGCGTGTCACCCTCCACAGCTGAAGATGCTCCCCGAGTCCCCAGTGATTTCTGTGCCAACTTGTCTCCAGCCTGTTTGGGTCCATACGCTCCCTGCGGGGAGGCTGGGAGTGGTCTAGTGACAAGCTCTGGTTGCTCAGGCCTGTCAGGGAAGGCGAGCGCCGGGGAACATTGAGACTCCAGAGACCCCTCAGTGGAAGCACAGGCGGTGGGTATAATAGGCGGGGAGGCTAAGCCTCCCCTGGCACAGCTGCCGCCAACCAGGCCCCGGATGCCTGGGCCCTGGTGCCCAGCCTGTGCTCCATCTCTTCCTGTATCTGCTTCCCCACTTCTCCCAGACCCATCTGCCCACCACTGCCTGGCCGTGTTCCCCCTCTCCTCCGCTGCACCCCCTCTCTGGGGTCCCCACCGCTCACCGTAGCCTCCTCTCCTCCACCCTCTCCCCGCTGACCCATGGGTCAGTCCTGGGGCCGATTTATTCAACATCTTCATTAATCATCTGGATGATGGGATGGATTGCACCCTCAGCAAGTTCGCAGATGACACTAAGCTGGGGGGTGGGGTAGATACACTGGAGGCTAGGGATAAAGTCCAGAGTGACCTACACAAATTACAGGATTGGGCCAAAAAAAATCTGATGAGGTTCAAGGAGGACAAGTGCAGAGTCCTGCACTTAGGACGGAAGAATCCCATGCACCGCTACAGGCTGGGGACTGACTGGCTAAGCGGCAGTTCTGTGGAAAGTGTTGTGAGGATTACAGTGGATGCTAACGCTTATCAAGCTTCTCAGTGTGCCCTTGTTGCCAAGAAGGCTAACGGCATATTGGGCTGCATTAGTAGGAGCACTGCCAGCAGCTCGAGGGAGGTGATTTTTCCCCTCTATTCAACACTGATGAGGCCAAATCTGGAGTATTGTGTCTGTTTTGGGCCCCCCAGTACAGACAGGATGTGGAAAAAACGGAGACAGTCCAGCAGAGGGCAAGGAAAATGATCAGGGGGCTGGGGCAGATGATGTATGAGGAGAGGCTGAGGGAACTGGGCTTATTTAGTTTACAGAAGAGAAAAGTGAGGCGGGATTTGATAGCAGCCTTCAACTACCTGAGGGAGGCTTCCAAAGAGAATGGAGCTTGGCTGTTCTCAGTGGTGGCAGATGACAGAACAAGGAGCAATGGTCTCAAGTTGCAGTGGGGGAGGTCTAGGTTGGATATTAGGAAACACTATTTCACTAGGAGGGCGGTGAAGCACTGGAATGGGTTCCTGAGGGAGGTGGTGGAATCTCCATCCTTAGAGGTTTTTAAGGCCCAGCTTGACAAAGCCCTGGCTGGGATGATTTAGTTGGGGCTGGTCCTGCCATGAGCAGGGGGTTGGACTGGATGACCTCCTGAGGTCCCTTCCAACCCTCATCTTCTATGAGTCTATCAGTCCTTTGTCCATCCCCTCAGTAGGCACCAACTTCCCCTGTGGCCAGTGGTGCTCAACTCTGCTCTGCCCCACGCCCCTCCCCCACTCCACCTCTTCCCCAAAGCACCACCCCACCTTTTCCCTGGTCTGCCCTGCCGCACCCCCAAATCAAACCCTTTCTCTAAATCCCTGCCCCCTCTCTTCCTAACCCTGTTCCACCCTCGCCCCACTTCTATCCCACCCCTTCCCACAACCCCCACCCTGCCTCTTCCCCATCTCCGCCTCCAAGTGTACCATGTCCCCCTCCACCCCGACCCTCCTGGAGCATCCTGAATTCCATGAGAGAGCTGTTTTGTGGTGGGCAGGAAGTGCTGGGAGGGAGCGGGAGGAGTTGCTCACTAGGGCCACTGGCGGGCGAGATGCACTGCAGGCAGGGCAGAGCTTGGCTGCCAGTGGGTGCTAAGCACCCACTAATTTTTTCCTTGTGGGTGCTCCATGCCCAGAGCACCCGTGCAATTGGTGTCTATAATCCCCCTTCCCAAAATCAAAATTCCTAGAGATTTCTGGTGAGTGTTGTTAATGTTACGAACTCTTCTGTGTCCATGTCTCTCTGGGTGGGTGTCCAGGGGTGTTTATGGTTAAGTTTATTGTGATGTCACGTATCCCAACTGCAAAGAATGTTCTGCTTCAGCATTCTTGCCCTGCCTTCAGTCTGCCAACTGGCTTGGTTGACAACGGCTGGTGACCCAAGGAGCTGCTGATAGACGCGTACTAGCCATCTCTCAACAACTTCTTGAATCAGCTATTTCCACAGGTGTTCGAAAGAAGATGAGTTTTTACAGAAGGTAATTCCAAGATTCTTTTCCTGCTCCTTAGAGCGCACATGGCAGGTTGGTGCCTCCTTCTCCTAGCCCAGGGGGGGCCAACCTGTGACTCCGGAGTCACATGTGGCTCTTCAGAGGTTACTATGTGGCTCCTTGCATAGGCGCTGACTCCCAGGCTGGAGCTACAGATGCTAACTTTCCAATATGCTGTGGGGTGCTCACTGCTCAACCCCCTGCTCTGCCCCAGCTCCTGCCACCACCCCACCCTTTCCCCCAAGGCCCCTGCCCCTTCCCCCGAGCCTGCCATGCCCTCGCTCCTCCCCCCTCCCCACCACAGCCTCCTGCTCACTGTGAAACAGCTGATTGCGGCGGGCAGAAGGAGTGGGGAGGGAGGGGGAGGCGCTGATTGGGGGGGTTGCCGGTGGGAGGGAGATGCTGGGGGCTGGGGCGGTAGCGGATGGGGGGCTGCTGACATATTACTGTGGCTCTTTGGCAATGTTCATTGGTAAATTCTGGCTCCTTCTCAGGCTCAGGTCGGCCACCCACGTCCTAGGGACTGGTGGGGGCCAGGGTTGCAACAGTCAGGTCTCAACGTTCCGTTTTGATTTGAACGTCGGAATCTTTCAGCTCCCTCCTGCGCCAGCCTTTCACCTTCTCTGGAGGCAGATTTCCACTGTTTTATCTTTCAGCAGACGAGTGGGGGTGAATTTCCAGGGTATCACCTAAAGGGAAGATAACAAAACTGGTGTAGAATTTAGACTGATATCTCCATAAATAGTATTTCCTCTGGAGTTGCCCCAATGCACTCCTTGCCTTCCCGTTGTGAATAGAAACCTTTTGTCTCATGTAATGATTGTCTAATGTAGGTGTATTGTTCATTCCCTCTGGGGGCACTGGCTACTGTCTGAACACAGGATAATGGGCTAGATGGACCTTTGGTTGGACCCAGGATGGGCAGTCTTGGGTTGCTTATGTTCTCGGTTGTATGAACCAGTCCTGGCTATTAGAGGAGCAGATGGCTTCAAAAGACCTGTCTCCTGGACCTGTGAATCCTGGGCAAACTAATTCCCTTCCTTTAGAGAATGACAGAAAAAAACCATTTCCTCCTTCTTACTATTCCAGGCTTCGTTCCTTTTTCCAAAGACGCGCCTCTAGGGAGCACAGAGAGATCCATGTGCACAAAGTGCTTGTCCAACCTGTAGCAATGGGGGCATGCTCTGACTTTAGCCAGCAAGAACAGGCCTTGCCAGAGAAGCCCCAGAGAAGGAAATGTTCATGGTCCATCCTGTCAGGCATGAAAAGACTCTGTGTCTGTAGCCAACATGACACCTCGATGGCAGACAGGGATGAGGAGAGAACAATTTCCTCACAAAGAAGGTGGAGGCACTTGTCCCGGAAGAAGATAGCAGCTGAGAACCAGGTGGAGTCAGAGGAGGTGAAGCTGCAGGAGGATACAGGGAAAGTTGAACCGGATCCTACAGGTGAGGATTCAATCCACATGGTTAGCGAGGAGCATGTGAGGAATACTCACACCAGTCACCCTACGAGCCTTACACATCAGGGCCTTCTCACGGGACAGCGATGGGTACCAGGGCTGGCTCTGGCTTTTTTGCCACCCCAAGCAAAAAAAAAAAAAAATTGTGCAGGGGCCGAAGTGGCGATGGGGTGGGGGGGACAAACCTGCCAGCCAGCGGAAACAGCAAAGGGGGGAAACCAACCTGCCAGCCAGCCGGCCGGAGCATCAAAGGGGGGGTCAGGAAACCTGCCGGCCGGTCGGAGCAACAAGGGAGGGCTCAAAACAAACCGGCCGGCCGGAGCAGCGAAGTGGGGGGGGGGCAGGAAACCAAGCTGCCGGCCGGAGCAGCAAAGGGGGTGGGTGGGAAACCTGCCGGCCGGTCGGAGTGATGAAGGGGGCGGGGGGAGGGATGAATCAAACCTGCTGGCTGGAGCAGGGAAGGGGGGGGCACGAAACAAACCTGCCGGTCGGAGCGACAAGGGGGGGGGGGCGTGAAACAAACCGCCCAGCCGGCCGGAGCAGTGAAGGGGGGTGAACAAACCTGCCGGCCGTAGCAGCAAAGGACGGGGCAGCAGGAAACCTGCTGGCCGGTCGGAGCGACGCGGGGGGGGGGGGGCGTGAAACAAACCGCCCAGCCGGCCGGAGCACCGAAGGGAAGAAAAAATAAAAAACTGCGACGGGAGCGCGGGTGCAGGGGGACTCCGAGCCCTGCAGCCCCCGGGCAGCGGAGTGCACACTCCAGCTAGCGCGGGGGGTGGAGACAAGGGGGGCGGCCAGGGCTTCCTTAGGCGGGGTGCTCGCGCCGCCTGCTGGGAGGGCTCCACGCCGCTCCGGTGGGCGGGCTGCCGTGCCGTGCTTGCTGCAGACCTGGCACCGCTCCCAGCAGCTCCCCTCCTCTCCGCTGCCGCCGGAGCAGCAAACCAAAAAGAAAAAAACCTGCCGAGGCGGCGGAAGCAGCAAAGCCCCCCCCCCCAAATGGGATTGGACGGACTGCCACCCCTTGGAATCTGCCGCCCCAAGCACCAGCTTGCTCGGCTGGTGCCTGGAGCCGGCCCTGATGGGTACCTCAGACTCTGGAATCCATTTAGTGCCAGATCCTTTTGGCAAGGGTGGCTGAGGTCCATCTCTGAGGTGGGGAGAGCTGAGTGTGTCAGGTCACCCCCCTCTGGGGGTCTGGCGCTGTGCGGTGAGGAATACTAACATTGCTCCGGGCTGTAAGGAGAACAGAGAGGCTGGACGTTGTAGGAAATCATTTCTTGTCTCCTGGATCGGGTCCATTTCATCAGTAAAATGCTCCAGAGGTGTCAGCAGGTCCCAGCTGGGAACCGTAGCAGAGCTGAGCCATTACTTCTTGGGGGGTTAAATGCAAATGAGGCCCGTTGCCCATCACTGACAGGGAAGGTGTGCAAGGGGAGGGGACGAGTAGAAAACACCATGGCAAAGAACCTGGCCCCTAGGTCGAGGAAGCCTCGTGTGGTAAAAGCCCCCAGGTAAGAGCCATGAGATCGGAGTTCTCTGCTTAGCTGCCAACAACCTTCAGTCTGACCCTGGGCAAGTGGCTTCAGGGCTCTGGGCCCGACTTCCATCCTCTGTAAACCAGGGATACTACATGGAAAAGGGAAATGTTACGAATGTTTCTTTCTGCTCCAGGGACGAAGAAGGAGGCGTCGGAGTCGCAGGGGAAGTGGGAAAAAGGGAGCCCAGAAGAGCAGGAAGAAGAGCGCACTCCCACCCCCTCATTACCAAGCACCTCCCATATGACCATGGTAATGACGCTTTGTGACTGTGCTATTGGAAAGCCTCCCCTGCTGGGTGTATTAATATCTCCCGGAGCTGGGATCTCTGACAGGAGACCTACCTGCCCCTTGCTCAGGGAGCTGAATAGAAACACTCTTCAAGTGTGATCGACTCCAGCCAGTCTTTACGAGTTTCTCTGGGTTGCTTGAACAAGGCCTAAGTTGACAAAGGGGTTCAGGCACCTCAAGAAGTTCAGAGGTGCTTAGTGGGATTCGCAGAAGTGCCTGACTCAGGTGCCTGATTCTGATGCACTCTCCATGGGACACAGGCACTGCTGAAAATCCTACCAGGCCCCTCCCTGTACTTGTAGGGGTAACCCACACACCTGCTGGGTGGGGTGTTCTGGCCCGTCTAGCGGCACCAGGACCACTTAGAGACAGAGAGAAAAGGTGTCTGCTCTAGAGCCTTAGCTAACAGCCGGTTGGGTTTTAGCTCCTGCGGGAGAGGCTCCTGCACTAAACTCCAGAAATCCCAGGTTGGATCCCCTGTGCCAGGAGTATCTATGCGAGTGTGTCGCTCTGGTGTGCTCTACTGCATCCTCAGCTGCTGGCGTCCAGGACAGACGGGGCTAATCCAGCCACGCAGGCCAGCTGCAGTAACACTCAGGAGGTGCCTGAGACACCAGGGCAAAGGCCTCCAGCACCCCAGGCCCTAGGTTTAGGTGACCCTGGAACCAGCCCCCCTGCAGTAACATTGTGCCCAGTGAGTTCTGACCCACGGGGGGCTGGCCCCAGAGGCCCACAGTTTGGGGTTCTCCTCAGCCAGGCAGACTTGCTCCTTCAGTCGAAGCTACTTTCTGTCCTGCCGGCGATTCCTGCCTGTTTTGTGGCAGCACCACACGCTGCAGGGTGGGGAAGGAAGAGGCATTTCCGTTTGGGCCCTGTTCTCAGTCCTTTCCTCGCAGACACTGTGGGCTGCTAGAGTTGCTGAGCCAATCTGCTCCGGCGCTCGGGGTGGGATGGGACATGGGGCAGGTTCTGCAGTGACCCCTCGGCTGCACTCAACAAGCAACTTGACTGGGCTTTGCAGGCCAATGAGGCTTTCTCAGCAAAAGCTGGGCTTCCTGGGGGGAGGGACTAGAGAGGGAGGAAATGGGGTGCCCTTGGGGTCCCAGCACCGGCTGAGAGGCTCCCATCTCTTCTCAGGCAGAGGGGGAGGGGGAAGCGTATGAAAGACCGAGGAAACCTCGGCACCTGTTGAGGTTTGTCAAGAAAAGGGCTCAGCCGGAGTCTCCACGCTCACTGGGCGCTGCCAGCCTCCCGCCGGGACAGACTGTTCCAGGGCAGCTGAGCAATGGAAATACTCAGTCCCGACAGGCTCTGTCCCTGTTCATTGCAGACCCCCGGGGAGCAGCTTCCCTCAGCCCAGCTCCAAGCCCTGCTGATGAGAGCCGTGAAGGGTCTGACGACACCCACCCTGGAGCGATTTCAAGCCGCCGAGGAAGAGCTGAGGACCATCGTATCTCTACACGGAGACAAGATGGAGAGAGTAAGAGACTCCCGCCGTGGGGCAGGGGGATGCTGCGCAGAGAGGGGGAGGGGAGAATTTCCTCTCCTAGGAAACCGTTCCTGGGACACACGGGCATGGTGCTGTGAGGGTTGGCTGAGCCCCTTTCCCTTCATCGCTTGGCCGCGGGGATCCGCGGCGTCCGGTGTTTGACGTGTTCTCTGCCCGCTGGAGCTCTGACACGTCCCTGAGGACAGCCCAGCCCCACTGAAGGGGAGCGATAGCCCCGGCCCTGGCAGCGCAGCACTTACCTAGTCGGCCCATGGGCCTCCACACTGGTTTCCTCAGACATGCTGTGGGGCCTTGTTTTTCCAGCTGAAGGATCAGGAGGAATTTGGCTTTGCACTTTTCTCTCTGTCTCTCCCAAGCTCTGATCCTGCTGCCCATCCCCACAGGATCTCAGTGCCTCCCCCGTGAGTTAGACTGGCCTAGGGAGGTTTCTGGCAGATTTCATTTCTACATCCCCTGGGTAGGAGGCTCTCAGAGTCATTATTCCCCCTGATTAATGAAGCTCCACCGCCCTCCTGGGAGGTAGGAATTCAACCCGTTTGACACCTGGGGAAACTGAAGCCCAGAGAGCTCCTTGAGTTGCCCAAGCCTGCGCAGGTGGGGTTATCCAGAAAGGAATCAGGGTTCACATTCCCTGCAGTCCTTTAAACGTTGCCTTCAATCGCTCGGCCTGGAAATAGGTGACATTCCTGCCCTTCCCCAGATACCGCCTGCCCATGGCGCCCAAGTGCAGACTTATTCCCTTCCTGGGCTTTGGCTTTCCTGGAAACTCAGAAACTAATAAACGAACAGAATCCTCAGCCTGAGCTTCCTCCCCAAACCTGCCTGTTCCTGGGCTTTCCTGCAGGTCGTCCCTGTCTCTGGCCGAGTTCCCTGTTTCCAGCAGGTCCCAGCGGGAAGTTAACAAATGGCCCCCAATCAGCAGATTGATTTGTGCAGGGCTCTAACTCCTGCTAGCAGAACAGGGCACCAGAATCCAGCCACCCGGGTTGTAGCTCCTGCTCCTTGTTCGAGAGAGGAAAGAGCAATGACCAATTCCTCATGGAAGAGCCCGAGGGGGCGGCTTGTCCCTTTCGGGTCTGTCTACCTTGTGCTGCAAACTCTGCAGCAGGAGCCGGAAAGCCTGGCCCTATGGACGTGGGCTCCCAGGGCTGGCACTGTGGGGCCAAACGGCAACGCAGCCTCTTCGGGGCTTGGGCTGGAACTGGAGCTCTGAAGCCTGGGGAGGAGGGGGCTTCAGAGCCTGGGCTCCAGCCCAAGTCTCCAGGTCTGCACTGCTGTTCCCAGTGCCATAGCCTGAGCCCGAGGTTAGAGACCCGGCTTTGAGATTGGTTACGGCAGGTTTTAACATCCCGCAGTGTAGAGGTTCTCCTTAGGGCTGGGGCCTGGAGCTGGCTAGCCCCGTCCAACTAGCCCTGCCTGCCATCTCTGGGATGGGCTCTGGGGTACATCAGTGGAACCAGCTGGGTCTGGAGCAGCGCTTCTCTACCTGGGACATCCTCAGGGCCAAACAGGGGGTATTGGACGTGCCCCACACAACACATATGGGGCCCACAATGGAAACTGGCTTGAGAAGCACGGGCCTGGAGGAACTGATTGTGCTAGAGAGATCAGCAGGAAGTTGCAGAGATGGAGGAAAGGCTCCTGCAGGGAAGCCCTTGAGAGCAGGGCTGAGAGCAGTTTGCTAAGGCAGGGAAGGCCCTGGGACAGCAGGGGAGTTTGGGCTGTGCCCACGGTAAGGTTTGGGGGAAGGCTTTTGTGTGTGTTTCTGAGCTTTAAGGTACTAAACCAGACCTCAGGAAGGCTGGGGTTCCTGGACTTGTCAAAGCCTCTTTCTTGACATTATGGAGGAGCCAAGATGGGCAACCGAGGTGAGAGGCGGCTTGCAGGGCTGCCAGGAGGGGTTACCTGGGAGAAGGCCACTCATGGATAAAGCCATCCCTCAGCTTTCTGGCATTCTTCCAGGTTGGAGACGTCGTGGGACGTATCTTAACCTGGCTGGATAACGTCTGTGATCTCAGAGCCAGAAAAGCAGCACTGAGGGCCACAGCCTTGCTGGCTCGTCCCCACCCCCAGGACGTGGTTCTGAGCTGTGTGGCGCACACGCTGTCCTCGGACAGGTAGGGAGCTGCTCTGTTATCACCTCAGGCCATTATTTCTCTTCCTGCTCCTACTGACAGGCCACAGTCTGGGAAGGGTCCGTCGGGCTCACACAGTTGGAGGGAGTTTCCTGCTGTGCAGAGAGCTGTCCATGCTCACTAAGAGGAGATGCCCAGGCCCAACCACTGAGGAGCCAACCCCCCTCCTGCACTCCCCAGGATGGAGACGTGCCAGTTTTCTGGAGAATTCCAGCACTGTCCTGATTTCTATGGGTCACCCCACTTCCTCTCCCATCCAGTACAGGGCCAATAAATGACTTTGGGGCTCACTCCACATCCCTGGGTCATGAGGTCTGGCTGCTCCCTATTGTGTGAGAGAAGGCAGAGATGGAAAAGGCCCATGAGGTCCATCTGTCCGTCCCCTGGGGACCAGTGCAGGATTGTTACCTGCAGTCAGATCCCTAGTTATTCCATGGCTGAGGAAGTGGTGAAAAAACACACTCATCCTTATGGCGCTGCACAGCAGAGGTAAATCTCTTAAGACAGAAAGTTCAAGACCTAATTGTTGCAAACTAAATAAATGATCCACACGTGACCATAGCGTAAATGCAGTGCAGCCTGCCTGAGTCTGCAGACAGCCGGCAATAACAGCTCTGAGAGGGGTGAGTGCCTCTTTTCATCTCAATACGTTGTGAACTCTGAGTCCTGCTGTTATTGCCGATCACTTTGCAGAGCCATCCAGCTGAGGTGTTTATAACACAGTCCCCATGTGCCCAGTGATGAGCTGCCAAAATATTAACAACCAGTTCCCTCCTCCCCCCCCGGGGGGGTCGTGCCCCATCCAATCCCTCATGTTCCTTGACACCCCCCCAGGACCTCTGACCCATCCCCCCCTTCCCTGTCCCCTGACTGCCCCTTGCCACCCACCCAACCCCACCTCTCATTCTCGATGGCCCCCCAGGACCCCTACCCCATCCAACCACCCCTTCTCTCTGTCCCTGAGTGCCCCCACCACCTCATCCAACCCCTGCTCTTTCCTGACTGCTCCCCGGGACCTTTGCCCCTATTCATTCACCCTGTTCCCTGCCCTCTGACCGCCCTGACCCCTATCCAACCCCCCACAACCCACCCCCTCCCTGCCCCCTTACCACACTGCCTGGAGCCGGACCGGGTCCACTCCGCCAGGACCACAACCGGCGCCGCGGGGCCCGACTCCCCGGGCTGGCACCGGGGCCGGAGCCGCTCGGCTGGAGCCGCGGGACCCGACTCCCCGGGCCGGCGCCGGGGCCAGAGCCGCTCGGCCAGAACCGCGGGACCCGACGCCCTGGGCTGGCACCGGGGCTGGAGCCGCTCGCCCGGCAGCGGGGCCGGAGCCGTGGGGCCCGACTCCCCGGGCTGGCACCGGAGCCGGAGCTGCTCGGCCAGAACCGCGGGCCCCGACGCCCTGGGCTGGCACCGGGGCTGGGGCTGGAGCCGCTCGGCCAGAACCGCGGGACCCGACTCCCCGGGCCGGCACCGGGGCCGAGCCGAGCCGCTCGGCCAGAACCGCGGGGCCCGACTCCCCGGGCTGGCACCGGGGCTGGAGCCGCTCGACCGGAACCGCGGGGCCCGACTCTCCAGGCCGGGTCTGGCTGGAGCCGCTCGGCCGGCAGCGGGGCCCGACTCCCCGGGCCGGCACCGGGGCCAGAGCCGCTCGACCAGAACCGCGGGACCCGACGCCCTGGGCTGGCACCGGGGCTGGAGCCGCTCGGCCGGAACCGCGGGGCCCGACTCCCCGGGCTGGTACCGGAGCCGGAGCTGCTCGGCTGCAGCCGCGGGACCAGACTCCCCGGGCCGGCGCCGGGGCCGAGCCGCTCGGCCGGAACCGCGGGGCCCGACTCCCTGGGCCGGCGCCGGGGCCGAGCCGCTCGGCCGGAACCGCGGGGCCCGACTCCCCGGGCCGGGCCGGGGCCGAGCTGCTCAGCTGGAGCCGCAGGACCCGACTCTCCGGGCCGGGTCGGGCTGGAGCCGCTCGGCCAGAACTGCGGGACCTGACGCCCTGGGCTGGCACCGGGGCTGGAGCCGCTCGCCCGGCAGCGGGGCCGGAGCCGTGGGGCCCAACTCCCCGGGCTGGCACCGGAGCCGGAGCTGCTCGGCTGGAGCCGCGGGACCCGACTCCCCGGGCCGGCGCCGGGGCCAGAGCCGCTCGGCCAGAACCGCGGGACCCGACGCCCTGGGCTGGCACCGGGGCTGGAGCCGCTCGCCCGGCAGCGGGGCCGGAGCCGTGGGGCCCGACTCCCCGGGCTGGCACCGGAGCCGGAGCTGCTCGGCCAGAACCGCGGGACCCGACGCCCTGGGCTGGCACCGGGGCTGGAGCCGCTCGGCCAGAACCGCGGGACCCGACTCCCCGGGCCGGCACCGGGGCCGAGCCGCTCGGCCAGAACCGCGGGGCCCGACTCCCCGGGCTGGCACCGGGGCTGGAGCCGCTCGACCGGAACCGCGGGGCCCGACTCTCCAGGCCGGGTCTGGCTGGAGCCGCTCGGCCGGCAGCGGGGCCCGACTCCCCGGGCCGGCACCGGGGCCAGAGCCGCTCGGCCAGAACCGCGGGACCCGACGCCCTGGGCTGGCACCGGGGCTGGAGCCGCTCGGCCGGAACCGCGGGGCCCGACTCCCCGGGCTGGTACCGGAGCCGGAGCTGCTCGGCTGCAGCCGCGGGACCCGACTCCCCGGGCCGGCGCCGGGGCCGAGCCGCTCGGCCGGAACCGCGGGGCCCGACTCCCTGGGCCGGCGCCGGGGCCGAGCCGCTCGGCCGGAACCGCGGGGCCCGACTCCCCGGGCCGGGCCGGGGCCGAGCTGCTCAGCTGGAGCCGCAGGACCCGACTCTCCGGGCCGGGTCGGGCTGGAGCCGCTCGGCCGGCAGCGGGGCCGGAGCCGTGGGTCCCGACTCCCCAGGCCGGCACCGGCACCGGCGCCGGTGCTGCGGGTCCCGAGCTGGGCCGTGTTGGAGCCGCTCAGCCGGGACCAGACCGGGCTGGGGAGCTTGGCTGGGGCCAGGGGGAGCCGCTCAAAGTGGAGCTGGACTGGGCCACACGTGCCGTCCGCCCCACCCGGCTTACCTGCCTGCTCCTCGTTTCAGGCTTCCCGCGAACATCTGATTGGCGGGAAGCAGGGGAGGGGGAGGAGAAGGAGGGAGGAGCGTTCAGGGGAGAGGGGGAGGTGAGCTGGGGCTGGGGCCGGGTGGACAGCTGCCCGAGCTTTGTTAAATTTAAAAACTTTTTAGAACCTGGTTGTCCTGGAACAACCGGTTTTAAAAAGGCTTCTAAATTTAACAACCGGTTCGTGCGAACCGGCTGGAGCTCACCACTGCATGTGCCTAGGGGCCGTGAAGCCCAACTGGACCCTTGCCAGAGGTCAAAACTCCGTCTTTCCTCAGCATCCTCTGCAATGCAGTTCTGCACTGACCATAGACAAATCTGTGTCACATGGGAGAGAGAATTGAAGAGCAGCATGAAAGAAACTGAATTTCTTACCCAGTTCCGTTACCAGAGGAATACAGTGTTGGTTTTCATATTGATTTGAATGTTTGATTTGTAAACCTTTCAGATTTGAATTCCTTGACGCAGCCCCAGTGCTTTCCAGGGTCTGTGCTCAGAAGCTATAGAAACTCGGCAGCGTTGGCACAGAATTTCAGTCAAGCGTCCTGAAGACCTTAAATCCAGGCCATTTGCTCTTGGTTTGTCCAACCTAGTTCTCAGTGTCCCCAGGGCTTGACCACCATGTCCGACCTTCCTCACCAAACTTGGAAGTCAAATGACTGGAAGCCTTTTGGATCTGTCTGCAGTCTTCCTGTGCGGATGCCTGGGGGGACCAGCAGTGCTTAGATCAGCAAGAATGGAGAGAAGAGAGGAAGGGGATTTCAGTACTAGTTTCCTTCCAGCTCTGTCACACTGGGCAGTACAATCTCCCCTTCCAAGCTCCTGAATCCTCTCCTATCAGGGCATGTTCTGAGTCAGTGTCTGATCCCGTCCACCACACTGCAGTAGGATTCAGCTGCTAAGAGACACTTGGCCAAATGCTGGGTCTCAGTTACACCCCCAAATAGCCAGAGTAACTCCAGTGAGGTCAGGCAAGTTCCTCGGGACTGAGCCTAGCGTAACAGAGCAGAATGTTGCACAGTCTGGTGGTCACACTGTGCTGGTCACTCTGTGGTCAGATCATGGTCACTGTCCTGGAAACAGCGGTGCTAGCTTCAGGAACAATAACCCATTCGGGGAAAGGAATAAATACAACCTTCTCTGACGGGACTTGCCCTGCCTCGGCCTCCCTGCACCAATCGGTGTCTCCTCTCACAGACGCCTTTCCTGCCCTTTCCAAGCCTTTCCAAGCCTCTCCCTGGGGAGGGCAAGAGGTGGCCAAGCAGGGAAGGTCTGACTTCTCTTTCTGAATCTGCAGATGTGCCATTGAGCTGTGGAAGGCCTTGGGGGAAGAACCACAGCTCCCCAGGGAGGTGCTGCGGCAGCTGCTGGACAAGCTCCAGCAGAGATGCCGGGAGGAGAAGAGCGGCAATGTGTCCCTGGCTGTAAGTGAGATTTGAGATGTCACTTTGAGAACCCGCCACCGCGGGGAGGATGGTGCATCTGTGTGTGTGTGTGGGGGGGAGCTTCACCCCTTCTTAGCTTCAGGCCACGGCTCCACTACACAATGAAGCCGACCTGCGTTACCTCGGCATACAGCCGCCACAGCAATTCCACCCCTTGTGTGTGTCTGCACTTTGCTGCTTGTGTCGGCAGTGCCCGTCCTCACCAGAAGCGCTCGTCTCGATTGTACGGTCAGGGTGGGGCATTGTGGGAAGGCTCCTGAAAGCCAGTTGACGTACGCGACGTTGTGTCTACACTGACACTGTATCGACCTAACTGCATCGACCTGGACTCTCTGCCACTTGTGGAGGTGGAGTTATGACTTTGGCACCAAGGGGCAGTTCTGCCGATGGGAAGGAAATTCCATAGTTAGGGTGATGCTGGGTGAGGGGCCTTGCGTTGACATAACTCTGTAATGCAGACCAGGCCTTGGTGTGTCCTGGCCACCTCCTAGCAAACCAAAGAGGTATAAATAAAGCTTCGCCCAGGAAAAGTTACTGATCTGAAGCGGTTTATCTGCTGGTACCCTGGCTCTGTTTGCTGCTGCTCTAGGTGGCTCTTTAGTGAGCAGGTGCAGTTTGGGTGTCTCTTGGAAGTATCCAGGTTTCTGGCTCTCTAAATTGTGACTAGAAATCTTCCCAGCACGGGATCATGAGATGTCCGGTACTTTTGACTGGGCCAGAAACACTGGGGCTATGAGAACAGATCTCCTCAGGATGGTTTCAGCCCGTCCAGTCATGGCTGGAAACCCAAAGCACAGAGTCTGCACCATTTAGCGAAATAATGGGGAATAACATCATCCAGACTCTTCTGACCATTCCGTAGGGCTCCATCCTGCTTCCGTTCCAGGAATGGGGGAAGTTTCAGGACCCTCCAAATGTCTCCTCCCCTCTCAGGAGCCAATCCTCTTTTGTAATAGGCTGGGGAGGAAATGAGACCCGAGAAAAGGACAATAGCGAATGGCAATGGGGGCAGGTGGCAGATTGGGATAGTGGAGTGAAATTCTTTCCCCCCTCCAGGCAATGAGGACCATTTACGAGGTCCTTTTCCTATGGGGATACCGAGAAGCCATCCTGGAAATGTATCCCCAGATGCTCATCCTCTGCGTCAGGCAAGTGCAGTATGTGATGGATCTGCACTTGCCAGGGACCTACATGGCCAGCACGACATCCAGCCCCGAGGAGGGATCCAGATGCCTCAACCCCCTAAGGTAATGACTGAAAGGAAAAGGAAGAACAGATTTGTTCTGCTAATCACATGTGGGCTGTTCATGGCCATCATTAGTTCGGGTGCTATAGTTAGCCCAGGCTCGCTTACACCAACTAAGGATCTGGCCCCACATGCCCGCTTGAGTCCTGTTACCTGTCACAGTAAAGAATCAAGTATTCAACCGCATTGAGTGATGACACCAACCATCTTCAGAAGCTACAGTGTCACTAACTGGTTACAAACTCAATGAAACTGCAGTGTCGACAGGGCCCATTGGGCAGGGAAGCACCATGATATCACACTGGATCTATCCTCGGGGAGGCTAGCTCCTGCTGTCCATGCTGTGTGTGCCAGGGCGTGTGCAGCTTTGCCATGCATGGGGCTGATTTCATTGCCTGACACTGGTATTTTTTGTCTTTAGCACATCGGTGGAGGCTGTGAAGACTCTTTTTTCCATGCCCGGATACTGGAAGGAATTTGCCAGCATCCAATTTCAGCAGGGTTGGGACATGATATCTTCACGATATTACTATTCGCAAGGTGTTGGCCTGATTGCAAGGTAGGAGCCCAAAGATTCCTCTTCAGTGGGTCTCTCTTGGGAATGGGATTTCCGTGTGAAATGTTCCTCTGTTCCAGGCTGCCATCTCAGCCCAGCAACTAGAGAGGAACTCTCTCTCCCCCTTGATAACCACAAGGGACTTTCTGCTCCATGTTCCAGAGCCATGATAGAGTTTGAGAACCCTCAGCTCCCTGCCGTCTTCAGAGAGGCCGTCACCACTGTTCAAAGGGAGAAGGAGGAGCAGCAGAGAAATATCGCCATGACTTTCTGCACTGAGGTGAGATTCTTTAGTTGACAGGCACAAGTGGGCTTTCTGGAGAGCAGCTGAGGCCAGTAAGCTCTGGGCACATTGTCAGCAGCTCAGCAGCCTACAGCCAGCTAGCTCCTCTCCGCACATGGATGGTGGTGGGGCATGGCACAGAATGGGAGGGAGAGACAGGGTGAGATCGCTCCTGGCTGGATGTGCCTAGGTGGGATCATGTGACAAGAGGAGATGTTTCTCCAGTGCCCCAAGGCCATGCTTCTCTCCTCACCTTTTCCTGGGGTTCTGCTTTTCTTCTGCTCCAGGGGTCGCTCCATGGCACTCAGTGGGGCCTGGAGATTCCCCTTTCCCTGGGGGTTTATTTGTGACTTGTGCATTAGTCTAAGTTCTGGGAATGAACCAACTGAAAGAGCAGCACCTGGCTCCCTACACACCAGAGACGTTGTATGGGAGTAAGTGGCCTTTTGGTAAAGATGAGTGTCCAGGGAACAGACCCCACAGGAAGACCTCTGCTCCTCAACCCGATGTTGATTTGGCTCTTTCCAGTTTCTCCAGAGTCCTTCTATTGAGACAATAATGACAAAATCAGAGCTCCAGGCGCAGCTCATGGAATGGACCCAAGATAAAAATCCCATTGTATGTCGGCTCAGTCTGCGAGGCCTTGGCAGTATTGTGCTCCAGCCAGAAAAGGTGAGAGGCGTGGATTGCCCGGGGGACCGAGGAAGCCGATGTCTATCAAATAGCTCAGCAATGAGAGCGAGATCCCCACACAAGCCTTGTTGTTTAACGCACAGCACTCGAATGTTGGAGGTGCTTTACTGAGCAAATCAAGGCACGACGTGGTCCCTGCTCCCATGAGCTGACCCCTGATTGCAGATGTGATGCAATGGGGGAGGCGGGTGAGCAAAGAGAAAGGTTACAGTGAGCAGCTTGCAGAGAGTGACTGGAGAATGACTTTGTGCCCCGTTGGGCGGCTATGCCAGCCGTGGTGTCTCATAGGTGGGAGTGGGATGGGCCAGCATATGCCCCAGGCTGTCATCCAGGATAGTAATGAGCTGCCTTCTCCATTGCTGCAGGTGCAATCGTTACGGGCCCAGCTGCCAGCGATCATGGACATGTTCTGTGACAAGGACGGAGTGCGTGTCATGGGGGCCATGCATCAAGCTGGACACATCATCTACCTCCTGAATGGGGAGGGGCTTGGATCCATCTCCCAGGACATTGCAGTCAGCCTTCGCCCCTTCATTGATGACGTAAGGCTGGGAAACACAGGAGAACCCCATTCCCCTCCTCCACCTGTCTCTGGTGCCCTTGTCTCTCTCTCCCCATCCTCTTGTCTCCCACCCCTCAGCCCTGCCATGGAGCCTCCAAGGGGTGCCCCTGCCATGGGTGGGGAATCTCCTGCTCAGCCACCTCCCTGTCAGAGCTCTTCTCCGCACACCTCAGCGCCATGCTCCCAGCCCCTGCTGCCGCCTGGCCTGGGGGAGAGGGGCCTGGCTCTGGGCAGACGACCAGCTGTCTGGAGAACACCGGCCCCCAAAGAGGTGGAGATTCCCAGCAGGAAAGAGGTGGGTCGGGAATGGCCCGGCTCTCAGGGGCACCGAGGAGCAAAAGAACTGCTGTGTTTTGTAGCAGCACCTCCCTGAAAGGCTCCAGCAGCTGCTCCTCCCCTTCCCCAGACCGGTCTCCAGCAGCCTTCCCTCCCTCTCCCCTCATCTTCTAGGGGTCTAGGATTCTGTGCTCTCCAGACAAACATTGTGCCTAGGACACCATGGGGCTGCACAGCCCTGCACAGCGTCTCAGGCCCTGTTCTGCACAAGATGTCTATGGCGCTGGCCTGGTGGCCTCACAGCTCCTGCGAGCCAAGTCAGTTATCACAGGGGATCCAGAGCAGCGTGCGGATTATGACTCTGTCGCGTTATGCTCTGATCCTGCCTGGCTTTAACCGGGCTTCCCCACTCCCTGTGTGTCATTGCCAGGAGAGGGGCAGTGTGCGCTCCGCTGCCATTTTACTGCTTGGCAACGTGGTGAGCAGCGTGAAGGACCCAGACAAACCCATCATGCAGCAGGAAATGATCCACTGCTTGCTCCCGCTCCTGCTGCACCTTGAAGACCGGGATGAGAGTGTGACACTGGTAAGTGCCACGGTCATTATTTCCTGAAGAGCAAAGAGCCAGAATCCCCTGGGGTCCCCACTCCATTAATGGCCAGAGCCCCTTGCCCAAGCAGAGTCTTCTCCTCCCTGCTTCACTCCATGCTGGAGCCCAGTGCCTCATCCATTCTCACAGCACACAGCACAATTGGGAAGAAAAGCCTTCTTCTGGGAAAGAGCCCTGACCCTCTCCTGCAAAGACAGGCCTCAGGCCTTTGGGTTGCTGCATCCAAAGGTTCACAACAAGAGGCAGCAAGAGAAAAGGGAGCACAGATCTGTAAGTGCCCTTCGCTTCAGGGAGCTGATATCTGCCCACAGCCTTCTGGAAAGTGGGTGCAGCTGCCCTGACTTCTTCCCTGGAGCTCCTGAGAGAACTTCTCCAGGTCCCAGCTTCCCAGAATTCACCGGACGTTGCCCTCTTTCGTTGGGCCAGCTGGGATGTGGAGGGAAGCCTGATCTGGGGCCCCTTTGGTCCGACTCTTTGGGATCCCCAAGCTGACTCACGCTCTCATGCAGTCTCTTTGCGCCTAAGGACTGAGCTGTGGAGATCTCTTATGAATCTTTCCAGGGCCGTCCATAGAGGGGCGCAGGGCCTGGGACAACACCCCCTACTCTGTCCTAAGCCCCAGCCCCACTCCATCCCTTCCCCCAAGTGCCACCCCACCTCTTCTCACCCCTGCTCCGCCCCCTGCCCCATCCCTATTCCTCCCCTCCCCCCAAACCCCCACCCCCTCATTTCCCGAAGGACGCTGGGAGCTGGCAAGGTGGGGCATAGCATAGTGGGACCGGGAGTCCTGCTCCTGGCCCCTTCATGGCCCACGTCCTGCGTCCCCCTGAAGTGCGGGGCCCCCCAAAGCGCAGGGCCCTGGTCAACCACTCCAAACCATCCAAAGACAGGACGGCTCTGGCTCGCTCCAGCCAATTCCCTCTCCTGAGCACACTCCTGTGTACAACAAATGACAGGAATCTCCTCCACTAGCAGGAAAAGCAGGAGAACAAGGGACGGGGAAGGCTCCATGTCCCCCAGACTGTCCCTCTCTCAGTGAGAATCCTCTTGGTCTCACCTTCTCTTGCAGCGATGCAAACTGACGCTCTTCCGCTGCGCAGTGTTTCTCAGGTGGGCTCATTTGAAGATGCTGTTCCGCAGCATGGCCTGGGATGGCTCCACACAGCTCATGAAGTGTGCCTGGAAGTGCTTGGTAGGTCAATTCCTTGTGCCTTGAGAGTGGACTTGAGGGAGACCTTTTTAACCCCACACCCTGAGTATCCATCTGCTTCCGTCGGGTGGCAGGACTCTATTCCAGGCTCTCTGTTGGTTCATTTCTGCAGGAGTTACAATCCCTTCACATTTTTGAACATTTTCTCCTCAACTGTCAGACCTGCAAACGTTTGTCTTTGAAAATGAAAGCTGAGGTTCTGGAGAACACAATAGTAACTCCAGAGAGGTGCTGCTGTGGCGCATGGGCTCATACTGGCTGTTGCCATGCCCTGGCTCTATGCTTTGGCTTCCCTGGACTAGTCGCTGTGGGAAGAACATGTCATTTGTATATTGTGCGTTTCTTCCTCCTTTCTTCCTAGATGCAGAACAACAAGAGCCACATCCCCAAATTCCTGTTCCAGGCCTTAGAGTACCTGGAAAGCTCACAGACAACAATCAGACATTCTGCAGCCCTGTTCATTGGTAAGCAGAGCAACTTCACTTGAGCTTTCTTGAACTGCTTCCTTCAAAGCCCTTTTCTAGACTGCTGCTCTGTTCCCTCCGACAGCACCAGAATCCTGAAAGTAAGTGTGTGTGGGGGGGGGGGGGGGAGGGGTGCGCCTAAGAGGGCCCTGCACCCAGTGAGGATCCCTTCCCTGGCTAGAGGCGTCTTTTTAATTTTTACTCAACTAGCGGCGCTCTGGGTCTTCGGCGGCACTTCGGCAGTGGGTCCTTCAGTGCCGCCGAAGACCTGGAGCGAGTGAAGGACCCACTGCCAAAGTGCTGCCAAAGACCCAGAGCGCCACCCAGTGAGTACAAGCCCCACGTGTTTTTTTATATATGTGGTTGTTGTGGTTGTTTTTTTGTCATCCTTGCCGGGGCCCCATCGAAACTGTTTGAATTGGGCCCCGCGCTGCCTAAAGCCGGCCCTCTGTGTGGGTGGGTGTATGTGTGTGTGTGTGATAGAGAGAGAGAAAAAATTAACATGTCTTCCAAGATGAAGGGAGCAACTTAGCTCTATTGACCGCACCAACTTCCCCTGCCCACAACAACTCTTTGGCTGCGCCTAGGGGAAACCAGCATGATGTGAATTCAATCTCCTTTGGAAATCAGTCTCTGAGTGACTTCTAGGCTTCTGATGCTTTATCTAATGTGCTTTGGGAACAGGTGTAAGGAATGTATTTAATTTCCCAAGGGCTGTCTTGGGAGAATGGCTGCATCTTTCGCAGTTTTCAGCAAAGGATTTGAAAAGTAATGAGATTCATTGTCTGTCTAGGAAATACTATCCACCATTACTGTGACTTGTTGTCTGAAACAGTGACTGAAGATGGCATCTCCCGCCTGTATGAAGGTAAGGAAATACCTCTGTGTGTTTGTGCCTCTGTGGGAAGTACAGGGGTGCAGCACAGGGCCTGAACACAGGTTGGAATGTGTCCCTCTCTGTCTAAGGACAGTGTTTAAGGAAGAAGGATGGTCACATGAGCTTTCATCGAGGTGCCACAATATGTGTACGGGAGCAGGGGAATTCCATCCCTAGCTCCTAGAATAGACGTAGCCTTAGAGCTGTTTGGGGAGACTGTCTTCATAGAGGTCAGAACGTCTCTAAAGGAAGGCCTGACAGAATTGAAAAGGGCTGTTGTTATTATTAAGGGCGATGATGAGGATGACAATTACCCTCTGTAGGGAAAGATTCATCACTTGCCCTCCCTGTAATGGAGAGATTTCAGGCCAGGGAACCACTCAGAACTTGGTTATCAACTCACAGGAAATCCCCTGAGTGCACATTGGAAACATCTTTCTCTGTGACCTCTTAAGGAATGAAGGCACAGGGCCACACAGGATTTCAGTAGACATTAGGAGTCTAAATCTCTCTGCAGATCTGTGCGTAAATGTTGGATCATTTAACACCTCTGCTGCTGTCACTTTTCTGTTCCATCCCAAGCAGAGTTGCCCCCACCTGCCTGTGTTTTAGCGTGTGGACGTGCGTATGCTGGGGGAGGGGGAAGTTACGCACGGAATGGGGTCTCCTCTCTGTCCAGGGCTATTTTGGGAGTAGCTGAGTGGCTGTTTCTTGCCCGCAGACTCTTGGGTAGCTAATAGCATGTGGCAATGGCCATCTGAAGGGGAGGTTTCCTAGGCACCAGTCACATCAGCACCATGGGGCTTTCAACCCGTTTCCTCTTTGTTTCAGCTTTTCAGGAAGTGCCTTTGACATCTGACAGCACCACAGGGCACATCCTCAATAGATATTACAAATGGCTGCAGAAGCTTGGAAATCTCGTGTCGGGTTCCGCATTCGACTAGGGAACCGGGACCGACACAGAAGACCTCTTTGTCCTGCTATGGTACGTACAACAGCGTCTTTGGAACAGGGACTGAACAACGAGGTGGATATTGGCAGATGACAGACAATTGTGTAGGTCAGTGAGGCGTAGAGAAGACTTTGAAGAAGTTGAAAGGGATCTAATAAAGCCATGTGACGGGGCAGCACAATGGCAGATGAAACCCAGAGCTGACAAACTCAGGGCCATACGCATGGAAAGCAGTGAGGTGAACGACTCCTACATATCGCTGGTGTCAGACACCAGAGCATGGACGGTTTGGCCCAGTGGCTGGAGCAGGGGTGGTGGGGCCTAGTGGAGGTCGAGCCGAGGGATGGAGCGAGGAGGAGCTAGGGGCAGGATTAACGATTCGCAGCCAACAGGAGCTGTAGGGGGCGGAGCCTACAGGCAAGAGCAGCTCATAGACTATCACTAGCAGGGTTGGAAGGGACCTCAGGAGGTCATCTAGTCCAACCCCCTTCTCAACACAGGACCGATCCCCAACTAAATCCCCAAATGGCCCCCTCAGGGGTTGAACTCTCAACCCTGGGTTTATCAGGCCAATGCTCAAACCACTGAGCTACCTCCCAGGATAGAGGCTCCCGGCATGGTGCTCATTGCGGCGTTGCGGCTGCGGGGGGGAGAGGAACGGCAGCGCGTGGAGCCGCCTCGCCCCACCCTAGCCAGGCAGAGCTGGCCCGGCTGGAACGCAGCACACAGGGGCTTTAGTGGCTGTACCACGGGGCCCCCCTTAGCCCTACTCCTTTCATGAGTGCATCACTGCCCCACTTCTGCCCCAGCCCCACACACGGTTACAGGGCAGAACCCTGTAGCTGAGCTCTGAAATCTCTCTCACTGTAATGAAGTTACTGCAGAGTCAGGACCACCCCACCTTTGGGCTCCATGTCTGACATCTCTCCGCACTGCACAGAGCCCTACATTCACAGAGCTTCTCGCATGTGATTCCCTCAGTCATCAGAGCCAGGCAGAGAGAGGAGAAAGTCTCCCAGACTCCCTCTATCCATTGCCAGCCCACAGGGTAGCGGAGGTTGTGGGAGGTTGGGTGCTCTCTTTACGCAATGCCAGCTCTCAGGGAAGTTACAAAGGAGCGTTAGCAAAGTGCGGTGGTTTTGTGCTGTGGAAAACTACCCTGCTTGAAGGTTTTGTTCTTCTGAATTGTGTTCCTGCCCTTTCTCCCTCTTACAAACATCTAGAGGCTAACAGGAGCCAACTGAGCCCACCACTGATCACACCTCTTGGGAGACGGCAAAGCAGCTGCTGCATGGGAAGGAGGAGAGCGAAGAGGCAGAGCAGGATGTGCCGGGGTGCACCAGGCACACATAACCTCACAGTCTAGGCGGTGGAAGCCAAGCCCCTCCCCAGCCCTGCCGCACATGCTACAACTGGAGCACCAGTGTGACAGGGAGCAGCTCAGCTCAGTCTAGGCAGATGCCGAAAATGGAGGATGCACATTGTAGGCTCCATTCCAGAAGCAGCTGAAGCCCCTGACTGCAGAGCCCCGAGGTGCTGAGACCCAACCCCATCCCCAGGTGCCTGCAGACGTGCAAGGGAGCTCGGAGTCTCTGGGAGATTCCCACGCCGGGAGCCCAGAGACCCCCAGCCCATGGCCTAGAGATATCTTGTAGGAAGAAACCTGGGAGAACTAGCCACCGTCATGCTGAGTGACGTCAGATGTTCTGGCTGGATACCCACTAACTCAAGGCAGAACACACTGGCCACGGACAAGGCCCTGGGCTAGGACCCGGGGAAGAGTAACAAGGGTCCGGGTCCCCCTACCCTGGCCACCATCCATCCTTGGGTGGCAGCCCACCTCCCCAATGTGCCACTAGACTGCACAGCCGGAGAGGGCGGCCGCACGGACTCTGGTCTCTGGCCCCACAGCCCCGACGGAGAGGGCGGCCGCACGGACTCTGGTCATTGGGCCCCACAGCCCCGACGGAGAGGGCGGCCGCACGGACTCTGGTCATTGGGCC
Organism: Mauremys mutica; assembly: GCF_020497125.1. Lineage (NCBI taxonomy): Eukaryota > Metazoa > Chordata > Testudines > Geoemydidae > Mauremys > Mauremys mutica. Next base: position 178,942 of record NW_025423312.1, read on the forward strand.
CCACAGCCCCGACGGAGAGGGCGGCCGCACGGACTCTGGTCGTTGGGCCCCACAGCCCCGCTGGAGAGGGCGGCCGCACGGACTCTGGTCATTGGGCCCCACAGCCCCGACGGAGAGGGCGGCCGCACGGACTCTGGTCATTGGGCCCCACAGCCCCGATGGAGAGGGCGGCCGCACGGACTCTGGTCGTTGGGCCACACAGCCCCGACGGAGAGGGCAGCCGCACGGACTCTGGTCGTTGGGCCACACAGCCCCGACGGAGAGGGCGGCCGCACGGACTCTGGTCATTGGGCCACACAGCCCCGATGGAGAGGGCGGCCGCACGGACTCTGGTCGTTGGGTCCCATAGCCCCGACGGAGAGGGCGGCCGCACGGACTCTGGTCTCTGGGCCACACGGCCCCGCTGGAGAGGGCGTCCGCACGGACTCTGGTCGTTGGGCCCCACAGCCCCGCCGGAGAGGGCGGCCGCACGGACTCTGGTCGTTGGGCCACACAGCCCTGACGGAGAGGGCGGCTGCACGGACTCTGGTCTCTGGGCCCCACAGCCCCGCCGGAGAGGGCGGCCGCACGGACTCTGGTCTCTGGGCCCCACAGCCCCGCCGGAGAGGGCTGCCGCATGGACTCTGGTCGTTGGGCCCCACAGCCCCGCCGGAGAGGGCGGCCGCACGGTCTCTGGTCTCTGGGCCCCACAGCCCCGCCGGAGAGGGCGGCCGCACGGACTCTGGTCTCTGGGCCCCACAGCCCCGACGGAGAGGGCGGCCGCACGGACTCTGGTCTCTGGGCCACACGGCCCCGACGGAGAGGGCGGCCGCACGGACTCTGGTCATTGGGCCCCACAGCCCCGAGTGGGAGGGCGGCCGCACGGACTCTGGTCTCTGGGCCACACAGCCCTGAGGGGGAGGGCGGCCGCACGGACTCTGGTCATTGGGCCCCACAGCCCTGACGGAGAGGGCGGCCGCACAGACTCTGGTCTCTGGGCCACACAGCCCTGAGGGGGAGGGCAACCATTTTGACTGTGTCCATTAGGCCAAACCACACTGAGGCTAAGGGCAGTTATTTGGTTCCAGCCAAGGGACCTCGCCCCTTCATCCCTAAGGCATCCCTCGTCTGTCACCAGGAGAGTGACCCCATGACATAAGACTTTCGGGGTCAAGATGCAAACGTGAGCAGAAGCAAGGAGTGGCATGTGACCCCTCTAAGAGCTCCTCCCACTCCTCTACCAATCTGGGGGTGTTTTATCTCCATCGATCTGCCTCAGGAATGGATCTGAGCAATGGGGGAAAGTTCTGGGGCAGAGTGACCCATCCGGAAGTGGGTCATGTAACCCCTCCAAGAACTCACCCCAGTTGGGGTGGGCCTCATCCCCTTAGGAGCAACCAGAGAGGGGATTTCACCAGACAGGATAAGTGCCGTGGTGGGGTGACCTGCCCGTAAGAGGGGCCCATCACCCCTCCATGAAATCCCCCCACCGTCCTCTGCTAATCGATCAGGGTTTCACACTCATCCCTTAGGCCATCCCAGAAGGGAAACGTACCGATCAGAATAGGTAGTGCCCGAAGGCCTAGGCCAGAAGCCGCTGATCTCCGGAGCTCCATGTTTGCGTGACTGGCAGCATCGTCCTGGAAGTTGCAACCCAACACTGCGGGGAAGAAGCCGACTCGTTCCAAGGATGTGTTTTGCGGAAATCATGGCCTCGACCTTCGGGCTATATCTGTTCTGATTGGTACATGTTTCCTTCTGTGATGGCCCAAGGTGGGAGTGAAACCATCGACAATTGGTAGAGGGTGGTGTGAGGGCTTTTTAGATGGACCACGGGATCCTGTTGCGGGCAGGTCACTCCGCTACCTTACTTCCATGTTTGGTCAAATCCCCTCTCGGGGTGGTCCTACAGGGATGACGCCCACTTCAGTTGGTAGAGGACAGACGGAGGAGTTCTCAGAGGGGATACACAACCCCCTTCGAGATGGGTCACCCTGTCCCCGTTCATTCCCCGATTGGTCAAATCCAGTCTCCAGGTTGTAAAATGCTAGTTGCCCCTGCCAAATTTTAGTAAAAGAAGGGAAGAAAGGCATGTACCTTTTGCGTTATCTATAAGGTGGCCATCTTGGACTTGGGAAAAGAATGTGGTGACCTTTTGCCATGTGCTCTATTATTTTGGGATGGGAAGCACACACCCACGCACGGATTGAATCCGCGTAGATAGGGTCTAACATCCAGGCAGAGACGACGCAAAGAGGGATAGGGAGGGGTTTTAGTTAGGTCTACTCACCCGTTCCTGTGTCCAGCATCGAAGTCCATCCCTAACGTCCAATGTCAAGAGAGCAGCAGCCATCCACCACTGTCCTTGCAAGAGAAGAGAGAGAACATCAACATTACCCCCTGGGTGTAACTGTTTGGGAGAGTGGAGCATTTCCAGAGTTAAAGTTTTTGTTAATCTGCCCCTTCTCTGTCCTATCCTAGCCCTTTTCCCCATAGGAAATAAAGTCTTGTTTGTGTGGTTACCACTGCGTGGCCTTATTTTCTTGTGCTAAGGGAAGCTCCCATAGACGGGCTTTACAAAGGGGACCAGGTGGGAAAAATTTACTGTAAGATTCCCCACGTCTTCTGAATGGGGTTTGGGTCCTGCCCTCTTTAAAGGAAGGAAAAATCCTTACAGGTGATCCCACGGGGGTGAAACCCACTGTGATTACTTAGTCATCTTTCCTATTCACCACGATGTGTGTGACCCTGTGTATCACAGGGAAGTAGCCCATGGGGCATTATGAATCCTCTGATTTCAAATGGACACTCGTGGATGAAGAAGGACAACTTTTCAAATCCAGTGTGCACCGAGATTGTATGAACATTGAACGTATTGAGTACAATGCTCTTATCTTTCATCTGTTCATTAAACAAAGCCAAAGGAGCAGGGTTGGGAGGCTGGGCACTGACTTCCCCAGGATCATTCCTCTCCTAGTGATTCCCATTACAAATCTCCAGTCAAGGAAGAGCCTGAGGAAGTGTGATCAGTGGAACTACCCAGAGCATCAGAGAAATCAGGGCCCTGAGCTGAGAAAAAACAAGCCTCAGCCAGTTCACATTCATTCACTGTCCTCAGCACAGAAACCCCAGAGGCACCTGAGGATTACTTGAAAGGGTTTGAGAGGGTTGGCTCTGCAGAGATAGAGCTGACGCCTATTACGGCTGGTAAATCCATGACAGAGTAGGAACAGGATGGAAAGATACAGGGACACAAATTCTCTGGTTAAGTCGAGTGTGTTTCCAAAACCTGACCCGTCGCCTGGCGCAAGGGCAGAGCTTGGGTTAAGAAGACGATCTAGGCGTTTTGTCCCTTTAGCCGTGGTGCACACAGAAGATGATGGTTTACAAAGCGATTGACAAGTGGGGGCGGTGGACGACTTCCCCGCTGACATGCTTATTGGGAATTATTTTTTTATGTGGCTCAGGGTGTGGAAGTGATCACCCGCAGCCAAAATGCATCTTTGTGTTGAGATCCCAGGGAGAAGGGGGGAAATCCCAGAAGCTACTAAGGGAGACAGAGACAGTCTCTCTGACACCCCGGCAGTAGAGGGAAGCGGCGTGTCTCCAGCAGCAAAGGGAGGTGCGGAGATGAACTCCTGCCGCGCAGCAGAAGGCAGCCTGCCCAGTGCCCTCAGAGACAAAGGGGTCGAAGAGGCACCTCTCACTGAACAAGCTGTTCCAATTGTTCACAGCCGGAGTTGTGCAGGTGAGTGAAGCATAGACCTGCCCTAGAGAGCACCAGGGATGGTGGCTTAGAGGGGGCTCCAGGAAAGGAAAACAGGGAAAGGCCTTTTGAAGAAGATGGAAAATGTCTAGGAAAGCTCCAGTGGGAGAGAACCAAAGCCCTGAGCAACCCTCTCAGCAGGTGAGTGTGGCCAGGAGCACCCTGGGGAAGTCATGTTGTTAGCGCAGGAACGTCCTCATGCTGGTCACTTGGGGATGGACGCCCCACCCAGAGGGGCTGACTCAATCTCTCCCTGCCCCCAACGCTCCCTCAGGCCACCAGCCTGGAACTCAGCCTCAGAGAGTGAACTGTGCAGCTGCCCTTTCGGAGGAAAGCAGTCACACACCCCACCCCTCGGGGACATGGGGTGGTGGGAGACGGGCTCTCCCTCCAGCCCCCAGAGCATATAACTGGGCCAAAAGAAACCTGATGAGGTTCAACAAGGACAAGTGCAGAGTCCTGTACTTAGGAAGGAAGAATCCCATGCACTGCTACAGACTAGGGACCGACTGGCTAGGCAGCAGTTCTGCAGAAAGGGACCTGGGAATTACAGTGCATGAGAAGCTGGATATGAGTCAGCAGGGTGCCCTTGTTTCCAAGAAGGCCAATGGCATATTGGGCTGCATTAGTAGGAGCACTGTCAGCAGATGGAGGGAAGTGATTACTCCCCTCTATTCGGCACTGGTGAGGCCACCCTTGGAGTACTGCATCCAGTTCTGGGCCCCCCACTACAGAAAGGCTATGGACAAATTGGAGAGTCCAGTGGAAGGAAACAAAAATGTTTAGGGGGGACTGGAGCACATGGCTTACGAGGAGAGGCTGAGGGAACTGGGCTTATTTAGTCTGCAAAAGAGAAGAGTGAGGGGGGATTTGATAGCAGCCTTCAGCTACCTGAAGGGGGGTTCCAAAGAGGATGGAGCTCGGCTGTTCTCAGTGGTACCTGATGACAGAACAAGGAGCAATGGTCTCAGGTTGCAGTGGGGAAGATCTGAGTTGGATATTAGGAAACACTATTTCATGAGGAGGGTGTTGAAGCACTGGAATGGGTTACCTAGGAGGTTTTTAAGGCCCAGCTTGACAAAGCCCTGGCTGGGATCATTTAGTTGCGGTTGATCCTACTTTGAGCAGGGGGTTGGACTAGATGATCTCCTGAGGTCCCTTCTAACCCTATTCTTCTATGATCCTAAGTCGGTCTCTGGAGGGTTGGAGAAGAAAATGTCAAACGTGGGAGTGGGCAGGGAATTCCCACTGAACCTCAAAGCACAGAGTGACCTGTCCAATCTTATAGCCCTGGTTCCAGCTATTCAGAAAATTGCTTCTGGACTTATTCTAGGCTAGTTCAGAGCATTTGTAGATGGGTCGTTTGGGGTTTTTCTCTCACTTTCTTTTAATATAATGATGCTAAAACTTTTGTAACTAATACAGCCAAATAATGAGATGAATAGTGAAGCAGGTTTAGCTACTTCATAAGAAAAAGGGTAAATTTATTTCCCCGATTTTGAGTCTTAAAAGATTTTCTGAGATTTCAATTTATGAATGTGCAAGCGTTTTATTGCCCATCCTGAATTGTGGATTTTCTCTCTTGGTGAAGGCTGTTTGGTCACATACTTTGATATTAGCTTAGTTTGACAGGATGTAGCTCAGATTTGTTGAGGACTTCACAAGACAAACCATCATTTGCCTGAAGAGCCTTTTTTCAATCTTATTTCACTTCAACCTTTGTCTATCCCCGTGTCATGAGATTGTTTCAACAATGGCAATTATCGATCTCTCTCAGCAGAAACACTGAGCATGCAAGCTGGATTCTCACACTGAGAGGCAGAGACTGAGACAGGGAATGAAGTTACTGCCTGATGCCTGCAGAGATGTGAGATATACTCAGGAGTGGGGGAAGAGCTGGGAGGCTGCCGGGTTTGCTTTTCAGAGCCAGACAGCTGAGGCTGAGAACTGTGAGCTCCCTGCATCAGAGCCAGAGAGAGACTCGAGCTGGCCTACAAGTGTCCTGTGAACACCCCCCGAACTCTAAAGGGCCAAGAATGACCCCCCAAGAAGAATGATGGGGGGAGGGGCAGCGTCTCTCAATTGCTGTGATGACAACGCTGGGCACAGGCAAGTGAGCCAGGGATGTCAACAGAGGCCACAGAGATAAGGAGCCCTAAAGCCCGGCTCATCCCCTCTCCGCCCTACATCCACCTCACTGTCCTGTGTGGGGACGAGAGAGGCTCTCTCTGCCCCACTCCCCCCACACTGTATCCCTTCAGCCTGAGCTCTGGGGGTTTCCTGCCCGTGGAGCGTCTGCTCTGACTGAACAGTCATTGGTCCTGTTGCTAGCAGGATTCTTGTTGACACCGTAGCAGCCAGAGGCTGCAGGGCTGTCCCGAGCGATTTTGGTGCCCTATGGGGGGTCTGTGTGGGGCTCCGCCCCAGACCTCCATGGGAGATGGGGTCTGGCTACTTTCTGTGGGAAGTGGAGTGACCTGGCCCCAGCCTGCTCTGCTCCCCCGGCTCCCAGGCTTGGGCACGGGGGGAACCGTCCCCCAGCACTCACCGACGGCGCGGCTGGAGTCGGGGAGCGGGGCAGGCCGGGGCCGGGTCGCGCTACTTATGGGTGAGGGCAGCCCGGCCACTTCTGGAGTCCTGAGGGGAGTGGGGGGGAGCAGGGGCGGGGGCCTGCGGAAGAGCCAGAGCAGGGGCTGGAGCAACACGCAGCTGCGCAGGGCACCAGGAAACGTGGTGCCCCAAACGTCCTGGTGCCACACACGGCTGCGTACTTTGTGTGTGGGTAAGGACGGCCCTGAGAGGCTGCACCATAGCCTGAGGCGCTAGTGCGCTTGGTGCTGTATTAGACACACACAGCGTGAGACACAGCTCCTAGGGGAAGGGGCTTCAAGTCTAACCGCACAAAGCAGACACAAGGAGGAGTGTGTGGGTGTCGGGAGTGTCTCCGTGATTAAGGCCGTGCTTGTAAACCAAGTTTTCAACTTCCAATACATGTGAAAAAACAACAGATTTTTTCTTCCTCCAAGTAACAGCACTTACACTTACAGTACAGAACAAGTAGCCTGAGTTCCCTGTAAGCTGCACAGCCGCGCAGCAGCCTTCTTGGCGCCGCATGGGCACTCAGACAACCCAGCCGGGGGCCTGCCATGGCTAGGAGGGGGCACCCTTCCCTGAGCCCCAATCTATCCCAGCCTCCAACCTGCCCGAACCCAGCTGTGCCTGAGCTGCCCTTGCCCAGACCTGAACCCAGCCCTGGCCTTGCCAAGGAGAGGCGCCTATCCTGTGGCCCCAGCCCTGCAGCTGATACAGGGGGGAGGTGCCTCTCCCCCCCAGCCTGGGTGCCGCTGCAGGGTGAGACAGCTGGGAAGAGTCCTCTCTCCCGGCCCGAGCACCCTCCTGCACCATTGGAATCCCCCACCCAGACCCGGGACACTTTCAACTCCAGCTCCAATGAGTTGGATACAGGATCAAATTGATACTAAGTGCAGAGACTCTTGGGAGGGGGAGGGACAAAATACGGGTGGATAAACTCTACTGTGCCTCAGACATAGGCCAGCGCTGTTGGAGTCAGCAGATATAGTGATGGTGATGGGGAAGGAGGGAATCCCTGCGACTCGCCCCATTTCCTTCCGGCGTCACAGAGGCTGAAATGGTACATCTGCCCCACTCCTGCTCCTCCTTGTTATATGGAAATGCATTTTAAATAAGGAAATGGTAAAAAAGAAAAATGCCCAGCACGACCTGTACCAGCGTGAGCACAACTGGGAAGGAGACATTTTGCCAGCAAAGAGGGAACTTGGTGACTAACAATCGCTCTGCTACTGGGGTGACAGTATAAACGTGATGCTCAGGGATTGTCCAGACCAGGAAAATGGGTGTCCATTAGGACAGGCCAAAGGGGAAGATGCCAGCTAACCCCAACCCCTGTGCCTGGGCGATGTCAGCACTGCAAACAGAGCGGTGTGTTTACATCAGGATAGCTACCTCGAGCACGCCGACTCCAAGGGAAATCCTAGAGAAGAAGACAAAGCCCAGGTCCTTTCTCACTCTGTGAGGCTACTTGTGGTCACCCCAATTTCCCCACCTGGGGCTGATGGAAACTCCTTGCCAGGAGGGGCAACGCTCCCATGATGACTCACAGGAGAAAGGAGTTGGGCGCAAGGAGCACAGGATCCACCCCAGAGAAGGGCGACCTGTAAAAGGCACGAGTGTGCGACACACGAGGCAGATGAGAGAACAGAATGATACAAATGGTGCAAACAACCCAAAAGGTCACTATGTGGGAATTAGTAAATGTGTTTTTTTAAAAAGTCTCTTCTCTGCCCTACACAGAGTTTCTACGCTGCGTCGCTGTCCTGTGAACACCCTGATGTCTTGTAAGGTGTGGGCCCCAGGTGAAACTTTTCCTGCACTCTCAGCATCGATAAGGTCTCTCTCCCATGTGAATTCTCTGGCGTACAGTGAGGGCTGAGCTCACACTGAAGCCTTTCCCGCACTCACAGCACTGAGAGGGTCTCTCTCCCGTATGGCTGCCTGCTGTGTCATTAGGGTTGCTTTCGGACGGAACAGTTCCCCACACTCACAGCACTCAGAGGGGCGCTCTCCCATGTGGATCCTCTGATGTGTATTGAGGGCTGTTGTTAATTTCAGTTTACATGTTTGCCAAATTATTCTGTACGAAAGTTAAAATAAGTTCTGTAACTCAAAAGGCCATTTTGTGTTGGTAAAAGGACAAGGCGACCTCCACTGGGGGTCAGGTTCGTGGTCCTCAGTACCTAGAAAAGGCGGGAAAGTGGGAAGAGCAGGAATCTGACCTTGCCCAGCAACAGCTCCCTACAGAGACCAATGAGGGGAGGGGCCAGGGGCACTGGCTCTTGAGCCGTCAGAGGTGCAGGTGGCTGCTCTCTCTCCTAGTGCGGTACAATCTTGGCACTGGCTATTGGCCTGCAATAGCTACTTACTAATTAAGTTGGGGTTGGTTGGTTGGTTGCTGTTTTGGGAAAGCAAACTTGCATACACGGACCTGGTCCGGTTAGTTAGATCAATCGTGCACTCGGGACGACACAAAGCGGGTTAGGGTGGGAGTTAAGATAGGGATACGTACCTGTCTGTTTCATCTGTCGACCACGGTCGGTGTTCACCGCTGGCTTCTGTCATCTGGATCCTGCAACCCCTTCATTGCTGACGTCTGTAAAGGTAGAAGAACATCTTGTATTATAAGCGCATGTGTGTGCCTGTGTGTTGTTCTGAATCTCCAGAATCATTAATCCAGTCCCCTTTCCCTTCCTTCCTCTCCCCTTAGCAAATAAAGTGTTGTTGTTTATTTTATAGTTGTGTGTGTGTGGAGTTCATTAAAGTCAGCTCTGATAGCTGGGCTTAAAAGGGGGACTCAGCAGGAGATAAACTGTAAGGCTCCCCGAGATCTTCTGATCAGATCGGCCTAGAGAGAGAAAAATCCTAACACTTGTTGAACCTCATCAGATCTCTTTTGGCCCAGTCCTTCTTGAGAGTGGGAAGGGGCTTGGACACCAGCTTAAAGCCACATCTCCCCCAGGGCAGCACCGCACAGTGTGCAGAGCAGGGGGCACATTTCCGTTAGTTTCACTTTGTGCAACTTAACCCTGAGGTTCTCAGCCCTGTGAATGAGACTGTGGAATTGCCCAGCCCGTGGGAAAGACTGTGAGTGTAAAATATTCCCCAGGGTTGTTCCATCCCTGGGGGACCATCTGCCTCTGGATGCCGGGGATGGAATCAGGACCTTTCACTACCAGGCCTCTGCTTACGACCAGGCCCAGGTCAGCCGTGATCCAGTATAAACAGTGACTCACAAGGAGCCGTAGCCCACCGACTGTTGTTAACGGGCAAGGCGGAAAGGCCTCAATTTACAACAATGGCCTAATTTTGGGTACCTCAGTTTCTCTCTTTGAACTACAGGACTGCAGGGAATTTGTTCCAACTGCATCCACAGCTGCATCTGGAGTCCGTGGGCACTGCAGGTGTCCAGCCCCTCAGAGAACCAGCCCCTACGCACTTAAAGGCAGGATCCCGTATTTGTGGAACCCTATTGGATTTCAAGTCCAACACCTTAACCACTCGGCCATCACAGCTGTGAGCACAGTAATGCCTCAACGCCAGAGAAACTGGTAAAGAATCACAATGCCCAGGCATGAAGTCATCTGAACTACAGAATTCCCACCGCAAACCTGGCTTCCAAACCACAGGGGGGATTGGGGGTTTGTTCTCTTTGCTTAGCCATGTGCAGTCGGACAGAGAGTGTGTTTAAAAGTCTCCCCTCCCACAGAGCGGGAAGGGGAAATGATTCTCAACTTGAAGCCTGACGTAGGGTGACCAGATGTCCTGATTTTATCGGGACTGTCCCAATATTTGCTCTCCCCCCGACACACATTCTAACCACTGGCCCCCACTCCCCTCCCAGGGCTGGAGATAGAACCCAGGAATTCTGACCACCAAACCTGCCCCCCACCCCTGCTCTGACCACCAGACCCCACACTCCCCTTTTAGATTTTAGGCTCGCAGTCTCTTCTATCCATGCACCCCACTTGTCCATCCATTTGCTGCAGCTTTTTAGGGTGTCACCCTTGCTCTGCACTCCCCCAGTGCAGCCCAAGGCTTTTCCTCCCCCCAACCACACATCCTCTCCCCACACTGAGTGGATTAAGCACATCTTCAGTGGGGGTTTGGCAAGGCAGGGACAGGGGCGGCTCTAGGCATTTTGCTGCCCCCAAGCACAGCAGGCAGGCTGCCTTCGGCGGCTTGCCAAGTCGCAGGACCAGCGGACCCTCTGCAGGCAAGCCGCAGAAGGCAACTCTGCCTGCTGCCCTTGCAGCGACCAGCAGAGCGCCCCCAGTGGCTTTGTGCCCCAAGCACGTGCTTGGCGTGCTGGGGCCTGGAGCCGCCCCTGGGCAGGGAGCAGGCTGGCTGGGTGTCTTTGTGGCTGCCTGCTGGCCACACATAGGCATGGTTCTCCCCTCCTCTGGCCCTGCCCTCATTTGCTCTGTAGCTTTTAAGCCTTCCCTTGGAGCTGTCAGCACCAGCCGCCTCTGCTCCAGGTGCCCAGAGGAGAAGTGTGTTGGGCTCCAGCCTGGGACTCTGCTTCCCTCCTGCCTAGCCCTGACTATGAAGCCTGGCCCTGGCCCTCCTTCCTTTAAATGCCATGTGGGCAAGAGGTAACATGTCGCTGCAAGTGAAATGGCCAAACTTGTGGGCCTCATGTGAAGCAGCAAGAATCCCAACCACCTGGTCAAACCACAGGCATCAGGGTAACACGTTCTAGAGCCCCAACCCATTGTGGCCATCACAACAAGGTGCAAGACCTGGCTCCAGTGGGTGAGTCACCCAGCTGGAGGTGGGGGGGGGGAGACTGGCTCTTGCATAGCTGGAGACAGGGAAGTTGAGCACTGGGAGCTCCAGGGCTTCACCACAAGCTCCCAATGAGATTTGAACTCAGATTGCAGGATTCAGAGGCCTGAGTGCTGCCCATTACACCATGGGACCAGCTTGTGCTGCCTTCTCTGCACATTGGTGACCCTCATGGGGCCGGCTCATGTAAGGGACTGTTGGCCCCTTACTAAAGCTTAGTGGGGGTTTTGGTTGGCTAGTTCCCAGCACCAATAGAAGGGGGAAGGGCCAATGGGAAATCAGGCCCCTGAGACTGACAGTCCCCAGTGGCAATGGGGAGAGGCCAAAGCTCCATGTTAGCCACACTGACAGGCCAGGCAGTGTAATGAGGGAGTCACCAGGCCAGGGGGTCCCATCCTCCGTGGGAGCTGGAACTGCCTGGGCCAGAGTGGGGCAGAGCTAAGGAGAGAGCAGGAGCCCGAGAAGAGCCGGGGAGCAGAGCTGCACCAGCCGGGGAGAACCAGAGCAGATCTGTGCTGGGAGCCGATCCGCAGCAGCACGAACCGTAGAAGCTGCCCAGGGAGCAGATCTGTGCTGGGAGAAGAGCTGCAGCAAGCGGAGCCAGAGGAGCAGCCCAGGGAGCTGGAGGCAGAGCCGCAGCAGCACTGGGGCTGGAGGTGGGTGCAGTGAGCAGCGTGGGAGAGCGAGGGGGACCCTGGGCAGAAGGCCCAGTGCAAGGAGATGCCACCCGTCAAGAGATCTTGCAGGCCAGACTTTTGGGGGTGGGGGTGTTGGTGCCATTAGGCATATCCCTAGATAATTCAGGAGGGTAGAAAACCACAGTATTAATGAAGCTTTTCTGTACCAGGCCTGAAATGGACCAAAGTTATTTTATGCTTGTCTAGAGTCCCTCCATATTAAACTCTAATTGAATTCCCAAGTTAGAAGTGAGAATGGAATGTGTAACTGCTTCTTATCAGTACAACACGGACAGCAGGAGATAGTAAAAAGAGGCCCCTTTTTACTATCTTGTGTTTAGTTTAGAAAGAGGGGAGACAAGGTAATAAATCCAGGAGTAAACCAAGGTAACAGCCTTGAAAAGTTACGAGATAAATTGTTTGCTGTCAAGAATGATTTAACCTGTTTGACGTAATTGTTAACTATACACTGTATGTACTATATAGAAGGGGGGAGGAGACTAGTGGGGGGTAATGAGGATGCCTTGTTGAAATCATGTATAAGAAGAGACACACAGCTTGTATCTGTGTGCAGGATTTGAGGTTGTAATATCTCCCTGGCACCTTACTTGAGCTCAAATAAACTTTTTCTGCATTCTCCACCCTGGTGTGATAATTAGTGCGACGCACACCGGGCAACGAACCACTGTTTGCTGCCTCAGGCCTTTTGGGCCGGCAACAGGGGGATCATATCCCCTACATGGGGGCTGACACTGGGAACAAGGGGCCTGTCATCTAGAGCATGTGGACTCTGCCAGAGCAAGTGTCCAGCCCGTGGTGAACCTGCAGCACAGCCAGGGCCTGGGGAGGAGGCCTGGGACATGTGAGGGAGAGACTGTGACCTGCCCTGACCCTCCAGAGACGCTGGTTGTGATCTCCCTGCGCCACAGAACAGGGTGACGTGTTTTCCTTTCCCATCTTTCCTTATGTTTTACACTGATTGCTGGGTAATAAATGGTGTTTGCTTGAAGCACATGCAGTGAGGAGTGGGTCAGGGAAGTGCCCAGAGTGGGGACACTGTAGCTCTGTTCAAGTGATCATGGCAAGATTGGGGGTCATCAAATCCCCCAGGATTCCTGGGCCCAGCCTTGTCAGGGTTACGAGGTCTCTGCCACACAGGAGAGTAGAAAGAGCGTCCTTGGGGTCAGGCAGCCTCTGGGTAAGGGGGTGGGGACTCAGATCCTTTCTCTGGTCAATTGCACCAAGGTCATGTATAAACCAGGGAAGTTCCCCACAATAGCCAGACCTGAACCCCCTGTACACTTGTGCTCTGTCCTCATTGCTTCTCTGTCTCCCTTCCCCCCATCTCCACTGCTCCCCCTCTGAGCTTTCTCAGCACCTGGACCCACAGCACTTCCTGCCAGCCAGAGACTGCATGTTCTAGGCCTGCTCCTGTGGATGTGGCCTCTCTCCTGATTCCTGAGGAAAGGAACCTTTCCAGGAAACGGCCACAGCTTCTGGGAATCCCTGTGTGGCTGTGAACAGCACCAGGAATCATTTGGCTCCTGGCACACAAGGCAACTTAAAAGCCTGAGTGCCTAGACAAGGGCTTGAACCCTGGACCCTCAAATTAAGAGCCTGATGCTCTACCAACTGAGCTACCTGCGCTTGGTGAGACCATTTTCACCATTCACCACAAGAGCGAGCAGGCAGGCAAACGAGAGGCAAAAAAAATCCCAGGAACCCCTCCTCTTTTTCTGCACAGCCACTGCCTGTCAGCAGGATTCCTCCTCCTCCTCCCTCCTGTGCCTCAGTGCGACTAAATCTCCACACCTAGACAGCCGGTCCGTCCGCTGCACCCCAATCCCCCATGCCTGAGCCTCCCTGTCAAAACCCTTCACCTAGACCCATAGAATTAAGTCTCACGTGTCACTGGGAACTCGACTTCTTGTGCCCAGAGAGTCTCGGCCCCCTCAGCAGATGACCTGAGAAACACAATGTCGCCTTTTCCAAAGAAGTGCTTGGAGGGGTTTTTCTCATGTTACCATGTGGCCTAATGGATAAGGCATCTGAGTGTGGATCAGAAGATTGAGGGTTTAAGTCCTTTGGTGGTTGTGTTTCTGCAATTTTACCGTTGTGCTGAACGTCCTGCTCCTTGCAGGACTGGAACCTCTTCTTGGCCGCTCCGGCCAATGCTCTGCCGTCAGCTAGAGCCCCGGGAAGGAGTTGGGGGTTGGGCGTCACAAAGGCTGGGACATGAGCCCCAGGTGCTTCCAGTCTAGGCTTTGCCCTTCCTGACTTGCCAAAGAAAGTGGGCGTTTGGCATGGCAGGGAGCAGCCTGGCTGGGTGTTTTTGTGCCTGTCTGAAGGCCACACGTAGGCATGGTCCTGCCCTCCTCTAGCCCTGACCTCAGTTGCTCTGTGGCTTTTAAGCCTTCCCTTCCCAGCCGCCTCTGCTCTAGGTGCCCAGAGGAGGAGAGGTGTTGCTGGGTCACTTTTACAGATGCCCCTTCCCTGGTACTGCCCTTGCTCAGCTGCACAGAGGAGCTTCCATCCCCAATCCCTGCCTGTCACTGCCCAGCAGCCCTCTGGCACCATCCTTGAGGGCTGCCCTTCCTCACTCTCTTCCTGCCACATTGGGAAAGACAGCTCCCATCTCTCCTTGTTAAAGGGCAGGTGGGCCAACTAGGGGCAGAAGCCCATTCTATGTTTTCCTACTGCAGAGCCCAAGCTTAGGGACTCACCTTGGGTGCAGGCACTGCTGTGCTCCCAGGAAACAAGCCACCCCTGCACAAAGAGAGATGAAAGGGGCTGCCAAAGCCCGGGATTGAGCCAAGGACTTCTAGATCTTCAGTCTAACACTCTCCCAACTGAGATACTTTGGCAGATACATGGCAGTATTTTGGCCTGTTGCTTCTCTGTCTGGGATGTTTTTGTCAGCAGTTGCACACAAAAAGGACAGGAAAATGAACGGCTCCTCCACACCCCACCGGAGGAACCCGATGCCCTTAGCTGTGGGGAGTAAGAAGTGGCTGTTGGCTGACAGGGCCTGACCCCAAGGAGCTGGAACAGCAGCTGCCGCCTCCCCCTCGGCTCCAGGCTGTGGGAAATGCTCATTGCCTGGCTGCATGGGCGGATGCTGCTCCGTGCTCTGGAGAGCGTCTGTATTGCTCTGTCAACCCCCCGTCTTCACTGAGCCAGTCTGGTAAGGTCCCAAGTGCCCCCTCCGGCCTGGCAGCTGAGAGTCTGTGCAGACATCAGCCCCCCTGCCAGCCCCACAGGCAGCAGCAGCGCCAGCCCCCCAGCACCACAGGGGCACTCAATGCACTTCCTGTGGGGAAATGGCTCCTTGGCGTCCAGCTGCTAGAGTGAGAGCCAGGAGAGAGCAGTGTCTGGCTCACCGTGGGGGAGAGAAGAGACCTGGTGAGTGCGGATCTCCCTCAGCCTCCCCCGCAAGGCTGGTCAGTTGTATTGTCACTGTGATAGTCGGTGCTTCCCATCAGGGCCACCCGCAACAACTCCTCCCCTTCCTTCCAAGGCCCTGCCCCCACTCCACCCCTTCCCCCAAGCTCCCACCCTCGTCCCCTCCTGCCCCATTCCTCTCCCTCCCCCACCTCTCCCTGTCTCTTACTCCTCCCTCTCCCCGCCCAGCGCCTCCTGCACCCCACTGAACAGCTGATCACTGGCAGGTGGGAGGGGCTGAAGGGGAAGAGGAGGAGCTTGTCGGCAAGGCCTGTAGTGGGGGGGAGGGGGGAGCTGGCTGCCAGTGGGCCCTGAGCACCTATTTTTCCTCTGTTGGTTCTGCAGCCCCGTAGCGCCTATGGATTTGCTGACTCAGCTCCTTTCGCACCCTAGAGAGAGGAGCAGAACCAGGGCTGTGGCTCATCTATGGGGCACCAGGTGAGTGGCAGAGGCTTCAGGCGCTAAGAGTTTGCCTGACCCCTCAGGGACACAGTGTGAGGTGGTGTCCCAGGGATCTCTAGGAAAGGAGCAGAACAGGATTTACTTGGGTTGGGGAGAGAATTGAGAGTGTCTCAGGGGGTTGTACAGAGGTATTGCCCTGGGTGAGCGACTGGCTAAAACACAGGCCTCGCTGTGAGCAGGATTCAAACCTGTGCAGGGGAACCCTATTAGATTTTAACTCCAACATCTTAACCACTCGGCCATCACAGCTGTGAGCACAAAACTGCCCCCATGCCAGAGAAACTGGTAAAGAATCACAATGTCCAGGCTTGAAGTCATCTGAACTACAGAATTCCCACCACAAACCTGGCTCCCAAAGCACAGGGGGGATTTGGGGTTTGTTCTGTTTGCTTAGCCATGTGCAGTAGCTCATGCTCCAATACGTCTGTTAGTCTATAAGGTGCCACAGGACTCTTTGCTGCTTTTACAGATCCAGACTAACACGGCTACCCCTCTGATACTCTTAGTGACACTCTCCGATGGATCCCCATCCTCCACTCACCGTGAGGTAGGTAGGAGCGGATCATTATTATCCCTACTTGAAAGAGGGAGAAGTTAAGGCTGAGAAAGGAGAATTGACTTGTCTTAGGTCACACAGCCAACCAGTGGCAGAGTTGGGAATAGGACCTAAGATCCCTGATTTTCAAACTAACCATCAGAACTTGAATTTCACACATTGAATGACCTGAATAAAGTGCTCTCAGATGAGCTCCAGACCAACAACAGTGCACAGTAATTATTCAGCAAGTATTTGAGGAGAACTGCAATGTTAGAGAGAATCATGAACTGCTCAAGTATCAGAGGGGTAGCCGTGTTAGTCTGGATCTGTAAAAGCAACAAAGAATCCTGTGGCACCTTATAGACTAACAGACGTTTTGCAGCATGAGCTTTCGTGGGTGAATACCCACTTCTTCGGATGCAAGTGGTGGAAATTTCCAGGGGCAGGTTTATATATGCAAGCAAGAAGCAAGCTAGAGATAACGAGGTTAGTTCAGTCATGGAGGATGAGGCCCTGTTCTAGCAGTTGAGGTGTGAAAACCAAGGGAGGAGAAACTGGTTCTGTAATTGGCAAGCCATTCACAGTCTTTGTTTAATCCTGAGCTGATGGTGTCAAATTTGCAGATGAACTGGAGCTCAGCAGAACAAATCAACATACCCTTAGAGCCCCGACCAGGGCTATTCTATCTACTGCCCAAAATCCACAAACCTGGAAATCCTGGACGCCCCATCATCTCGGGCATTGGAACTCTCACTGAAGGACTGTCTGGATATGTGGACTCTCTACTCAGACCCTATGCCACCAGCACTCCCAGCTATCTCCGTGACACCACTGATTTCCTGAGGAAACTACAATGCATTGGTGACCTTCCAGAAAACACCATCCTGGCCACCATGGATGTAGAGGCTCTCTACACCAACATCCCACACGCTGATGGAATACAAGCTGTCAGGAACAGTATCCCTGATGATGCCACAGCACAACTGGTTGCTGAGCTCTGTGCCTTTATCCTCAGACACAACTATTTCAAATTTGATGACAATATATATCTCCAGATCAGTGGCACCGCTATGGGCACCCGCATGGCCCCACAATATGCCAATATTTTTATGGCTGACCTGGAACAACGCTTCCTCAGCTCCCGTCCACTCACACCCCTTCTCTACCTACGCTACATTGATGACATCTTCATCATCTGGACCCATGGGAAAGAGACTCTGGAAAAATTCCACCATGATTTCAACAGCTTCCACCCCACCATCAACCTCAGCCTGGACCAATCTACACGGGAGGTCCACTTCCTAGACACTACGGTGCAAATAATTGATGGACACATTAACACCACCCTATACCGAAAACCTACCGACCGCTATGCCTACCTTCATGCCTCCAGCTTCCATCCCGGGCACACCACAAGATCCATTGTCTACAGCCAAGCACTGAGGTACAACCGCATCTGCTCTAACCCCACAGACAGAGACCAACACCTACAAAATCTCCACCAAGCATTCTCAAAACTACAGTACCCGCACGAGGAAATAAGGAGACAGATCAACAGAGCCAGGCGTGTACCCAGAAGCCTCCTACTGCAAGACAAACCCAAGAAAGAAACCAACAGGACTCCACTGGCCATCACATACAGTCCCCAGCTAAAACCCCTCCAGCACATCATCAGGGATCTACAACCCATCCTGGAGAATGATCCCACACTTTCACAGGCCTTGGGTGGCAGGCCAGTCCTCGCCCACAGACAACCTGCCAACCTGAAGCATATTCTCACCAGTAACTGCACACCGCACCATAGTAACTCTAGCTCAGGAACCAACCCATGCAACAAACCTCAATGCCAACTCTGCCCACATATCTACACCAGCAACATCATCACAGGACCTAACCAGATCAGCCACACCATCACCGGTTCATTCACCTGCACGTCCACCAATGTAATATATGCCATCATATGCCAGCAATGCCCCTCTGCTATGTACATCGGCCAAACTGGACAGTCTCTAAGGAAAAGGATAAATGGACACAAATCAGATATTAGGAATGGCAATATACAAAAACCTGTAGGAGAACACTTCAACCTCCCTGGCCACACAATAGCAGATCTTAAGGTGGCCATCCTGCAGCAAAAAAACTTCAGGACCAGACTTCAAAGAGAAACTGCTGAGCTCCAGTTAATCTGCAAATTTGACACCATCAGCTCAGGATTAAACAAAGACTGTGAATGGCTTGCCAATTACAGAACCAGTTTCTCCTCCCTTGGTTTTCACACCTCAACTGCTAGAACAGGGCCTCATCCTCCCTGACTGAACTAACCTCGTTATCTCTAGCTTGCTTCTTGCTTGCATATATAAACCTGCCCCTGGAAATTTCCACCACTTGCATCCGAAGAAGTGGGTATTCACCCACGAAAGCTCATGCTGCAAAACGTCTGTTAGTCTATAAGGTGCCACAGGATTCTTTGTTGCATGAACTGCTCAGAGAACATTACTGCAGCGAAGCAGCAAAATTTGTCAAACATATAACAGGTTATGACTTATTTCCTTGGGCTTAAAAGAGAACAACAAAGACCTGAGTCTCCTCCCTGTCAATAACCCGCTGCTCAGCCAATCAGGGTAGAGACTGAGGACGGGAGGCTGAGGGTTCTCACCAGAGAGCCCAAAGGATGGCCCAGGTCACTGATGGGGATCACTGCCCGAGCACTATTTCAGCCCCACATTTTGGGTGGACCTCCCACAGTGGGAGCTGCAGAGCACTCCCCCGCAACACACACACACACACACAGCTCCTGGTGTTGGGAGGAGAACAGGTGAAAGGACAAAAGAAGCAAGAGACAAAGAGAAAGGAGGAAGGGATGGATGGAGGAAAAGGTGAAACAAAAAGGACAAACCCTAATGACCCCAGTGGTTCTAAGGGACAAAATCCCAGGTGCGGAATAAAATTCTGCCTCTTAAGCTAGTGTTTTCCATGCCTAAAATTCAACTGTCACCAGATGGACCAGACTGAACAGGTTTCAAACCTTGAGGAGGCTCTTACCTTCTAAACAGGGATGGTTGTTTTCTAGTAAAATCAGGAAAAGGGAAGGAGAAAACTCAAAAGAGGTTCCTCCTGGCGCTCACGTCCGTGAACCCGAATACTCTCTCAGTCCTCAAAGAGAGACCTGGAGAAGGAGACTTGCTGAAGCAAAGCCACAGGGGTCTCTGAGCTTTCCCTGGCCCCTCGCCCCTGTCCTGCCTGGCTGATGTCAGCATCTCTCTGTGAGGTCACCACCTCCCCACCACCTTTGACCAATAGTCTGAGGTCCTGCAAAAGGCCTTTGTGATGTCACTGCCACACCCCTCCCTTGCTGTGCTAATGTCCTCCCCCTGGCCAGGCACTTTGGAGGTTTAAGCTACTCCCTTTGGATCACCCCATTCAAGGAGCGTTCGTTCTAGGAAGCAAGCCGGCTAGACAGGAAAACATCAGACGCTGCTCCCAATGCTACACTCAGTTTTTCAGAAATTAGTCAACTTTATGGCCAGAAGAGATCATTAGAGCATCTAATCTGACCCCCTGCATATCACAGGCCTCCTGTATGACACGATAGCTACTTTTGGGGCAAACACATTCCAGAAAGGCATCTAGTCTTCATTAAATGACATCAGGAGATGATGAATCCACCACTTTCCTTGGTAGTTTCTTCCTGTGGTGAATCATCCTCGCTGTTGAATATTTGCGTCTTATTTGTAATATGAATTTGTCTTTTTTCACCTTCCAGCCACTGGGTCTTGTTATGCCTTTCTCTGCTAGATTCAAGAGCCCTTTCATACCCAATCTTTTCTCTCCATTAAGGCCCTTCAACACTTCAATGAAGTCACCTTTCAATCTTCTTTTGATAAGCTAAACAGGTTGAGCTTGTTCAATAGCTCACTAGAAGGCATTTTTCTCCAGCCCTCAGAACATTTATTGGCTCTTTGGTTATCAGACTCCTGAATTGCAGCTGGATGTGGTTCTTGTTCTTCTGCACAGCACAGCTCCTGGAGAAGAGGGATCTGCAAATGTACATTCATATGATACCTTTGTTTAATTGATGAAAACATAAATTGACACTTAGAGGATTGGAACTGATTTCAGCTGATGGACAGCTTTGCTAGGTTTTTATGCATTTGGACAGTGAAATGTTGAGTGTTTACATACATATCAAGGACCCCCGTATAGCGGAGCTCCTGAACATAATGGAGAATGGAAATGAAAATGTTTTCCTTTTTTTAAAAAAAAGAAAGAAGGTTATAAGAGAACACTGGAGCTTGAATCAAGGACCACTTGATCTGCTATTAAGCAGTCTACCACTGAGCTATACCACCATGACCAAAGGAGTATGGACTCATGATCTCCAGGACTTTGAAGGACAAACCCTGCTTCATCAAGGTCCTTTGCCATTCCCAGATCACAGGTGGTTTTAAAAATGGGGTTTGATTAAACTTCTTAAATGTGGTAAACACCACATCTTGCGCACCCACCGATATAGCTTCTCCCACTGACATAGCTGCCACCTCTTTGGGAAGTGGATTAACTACACCCACAGGAAAACTCTCTCCCTTTAGCATAGAGCAGTGGTTCTCAAACTGTGAGTCAGGACCCCAAAGTGGGTCATAACCCTGTTTTAATGGGGTCGCCAGGGCTGGCATTAGACTTGTTGGGGCCTGGGGCTGAAGCCAAAAGTCTGAGCCCCACCACCCAGGGCTGAATCCCTAAAGCTCTGGTTTTGCCCTCCCCCAACTAGATAAGAGGGCACAGTGTAAAATGTTTGGGGACCACTGTTTTAGGGTGACGTTCTCAATCACTTCTATGAAGTCCAATGAAAGCTATTCCTCACCCACCTACCCCTCCATCAGGACCGACTAGGTATGTTCTGCTGCCCTTCACTCATGCAGGAAGGATAATAACATTTCATTCCACTCAATCCTAAAGTGATTTGTAACCCACCACCAGCCAAAACTGGTCATTTTGGGAAAGTGGCCCCATCATGCTGCATAGCTAGGCAGAGTAGGTGTGTCTGTGCAAACACGGTCTGTTCCTGAAGTCTTTCCCCCAGCTCCTCACTAGATGTGAGGGGGGAGCTCATTCAGCCCCTGCTTCCGCTTGGTATTTAAAAATGCCTTATTGGCCCTGTCTCTGCTGACCTTAGATTTCTCCTCCTGTCCTTTTTTTAACAGTTATGATGAGGTGGCCGAGTGGTTAAGGTGATGGACTGCTACTCTATTGTGCTCTGCACGCATGGGTTTGAATCCCATCCTCATTGGATGCGTTTAGTCTTCACCCATCATTTATAAAAAACCTTCTCCCCCTTTGGTACAATGACAGATCAAACAATGGTGCTTCTTGCAAACAAAAACCTTCTCAGAAACTCAGAACTCCCTTGCTTTAAATAAAATGTCTAAGTCCCAGATTTCTAAAAAAAAATAATTCTCTAGTGCTGTATTTCTTAGTTTTTATCTCAAAAGGGAACATCCTCATCTTGTCCCCCAAACACCCTGGGACCTACCCAAATTATGAAAATATCCTGAACCCAAGCAAGGCCAGAGCAGTGAACCAGAGCTAGTGTCTAGACCAAGCTGTTCTGAAGGAGGCAACTCAAACATTTTCTCCCTGCTTCCCCTGGCAAGGTCTGACTGAGAAAACAAAATTCCCCAGACTGAAAATTTTCTGCTGAAACACCCATACTAGTCTGTTTGGGGACTTTGATTTGAATGTATTATTATTATTATTATTCTCTTCTGATTTATCTCAGTTCAGTGTTTGCCGTCCAGATGTGTTTATAGGTATTGAGTTGTGGGGGAGAGAAGCCAATTCATAATGTCTCTACCCCCCTTTCATAGTTTCTTCCAACTTGCTAGGAAGCTCCTTTGCTACAATGTGAGTCAAGCAGTGTCCATTGTTGCTGTGCTATCTCGGAGAAGCCTGCATTGTACACGGTCCCTGGGATAGTCCTTGGGAGTGTGGATCCCTTCAATGGGCCAGCAGCGAGTCTGGCTCCTCCATTGTCACACCTGAAAGGCTGGTGGGGGGCATTTCCCAACCTCATAACATATCTCAGTAACACACACAGAGCAAAACTTCATAACTTCCCAACCAATGTGAGCACACACAATCCAACATGATATTAATGTTCAACAGATCAAGACTTTTGAAATGATACCTCACCAGGCAGACTTTGTACAAACCATCTCATCATTATATGAGAGTGGTGAATATGGGGCTTCCAGGTGCTGCTTTGAGCACAGCGTGCCACACCTGGGCTTCCATTGCAGTGGAGACGTACCCTTAGAGTCCATCTCTCCTGGGATAAAGATGGCAGCAGGGCTGGCCTGGATCATTTGACTTGGGCTCATGGAGCTAAAGCTGAGGGGCTGAAAACTGTGGTGCAGATATTTGTGTTCACGCTGAAGCCTGGGTTCAGAAACCCTCATGGGGCCTCAGAGGCTGGGCTCAAGCCCATATGTCTGCACTGTAATTTTATAGAGGTTGGGAGGGAGTTTAGTAAGTGGAAATGGTAAAACCGCATTGAGGGAAGTGGACCACTGACCTATCAGCTCTTAACACCCAAACTTTCAGTAACTCTATTATCAGTGCCTGTGAGTGTAATTTAAACCATAGGTCCATCTAGCTCTGAATCTTGTCTTTTGACAGTAACCAATACCAGGTGCCCCAAAAGCCACTACCCACATCACCACTGGGAGTTGAACCCAGAATCTCCTGTTTACAGGACAGGTGTTTTAATTAGCTAAGCCATGATGCTTGCTGTTACTTAAAACATTGTGTCTGCCCACACCTGACTCTCTGCCAATCCCCACTGGGCCCTGACAAGTGTTGTTCGTGTTTGGATTCTGTAAAGCAGAGGAGCAGGTGACGTTTTGCTCCCCAGGTGTGTGTGTGATTCTTTGGACAGGTCTGCACTACGAAATTAGATTGGAGTAATTACATTACTTAGGCTGACAATGCAGTTATATGAACCTAATCCCGGTGTACATAGCAACTCAGCTGTCAGAACTTTCTGGAGCTATGAAAGGGGAGGGACCCAACCTCTGTAACAGGAATGCAAGGCAGGTGAGTTCATGGCAGGCATGGTGGGATACTGGTGGAGGCCCGTTATGGTGATATAATGACCAGCAGCATTTACACTGACAATTTGTCACTTTAAGTTTGCTGAACAAAGCTCTAGGCCTCTCGTCAAGGTGGTTTTATTTTGTCACCAAAACAGGGCAGTTTTGTCACCAGACATGGCATTGCAGTGTGTGCACCAGCTACAAGCTGCCGACCAAGGGAGCGTTGTGTGTTTTTCACACACCTGAGCAATATAATGATGCTGAAATAACTTTGTAGTGCAGACCTGGCCAAAGATTCAGTCACACACACACACACACACACACACACACACACACACACACACACACACACACACACACACACACACACACACACACACACACACACACACACACACACACACACACACACAGCTTGCAAGGAAAATGTCACCTGCTCCTCTGCTTTGCAGAATCCAAACACAAGCAAAGCTTTTCAGGCCCCAGTGGGGATGGCAGTCAGGTGTGGGCAGACACTGTATTTCAGCCACCCACAGGCACCCTGGCGTAGCTGACTAAAGCACCTGCTTTGTAAACAGGCGATTCTGGGTTCAATTCCTCGTGGTGCCTTGTTGAGTAACTGTTGGGGTACCTGGTATTGGCTAATGTGGGAGGACAAAACACAGAGCTAGATGGGCCTTTGGTTCAGCCCAGTGTGGCTGTTTAAATTATACTCACAAGGCACTGATAACAGAATTACTGAAACTTTGAGAGTTAAGAGCTGATAGGTCAGTGGCCCAGCCTGTCACAGATGACCCCCCTCCCTCTGGGACAGGGGCAGGTCTGGGCTCTCACACCAAATGGCTCATTGTGGCTGCCAGAACCTGTGGGCAGCTCATCCAGTTTACACGGAGGGTTGAGTTCTGCTTTGTGCACTGTGTGTGAGAATGAAAATCCTAAACCGCCCTTTGAAATAACGAAAACAGCAGGACGTGTTATTGTCCCTGCCCCAAAGCAGACAGACCAATGGAGAAATGCCATTGAGACCAGGGTAATACTCCACTGCCATTTTACGTTGGTTGCTTGCTAAACTCCCTGCCAACCTTGAGGGGTCCCAGAGCTTGAGCTTGAGCTGAGATGTCTCTGCACCCCACTCACAGCTGTTGTCCTTAGTCAGTGCAAGCCCAGAGGTGCCTCTGTACAGTTCACCCCCCCATCCTGGGTGGAAAAGGGGGAAAATAAGAAGGTACCGTACTCACTATGTTGTCTAGGGACTCACTCATCCCTCCACTGCCACTCTGTGTTAGGGTTGGTCTAACACAGGGGTCTCAAACATGCGGCCCGCGGAGCTCTTCCCTGCGGCCCGCGGAGCTCCCCAGGGGAGCTCCGCAGGGGCCCCCAAGAGAAAAGCGGAGGCTCCCGCCTCCGCCCCTCTCCTGGAGCCTCGGCGCATAGAGCGCCGAGTCTCCGTCCGAGCGCCTGAGCCCCGCCCCGCCCCGAGCCGAGCCGCGTGGGGAGGGGGCGGGGCTGGGAGCTCTGGGCTGAGCGCTGCGCTCGGCGTGGAGCTCCCAGCCCCGCCCCCTCACCACGCGGCTCTGAGCGGGACCGCCGGAGACGCGCTCGGGTAAGGGGGGGGGAAAGCGGGACCCGCCGGGGCCGGGCCCGGGCCCGGGCCGTGGGGGGGGGGGAAGGGAAGCGAGACCCGCCGGGGCCGGGCCGGGCCGGGGGAAGGGCAGCGGGACCTGCCGGGGCTGGGCTGGGGGGGGGGGGAAGGGAAGCGGGACCCGCCGGGGCCGGGCCGGGCCGGGGGAAGGGAAGCGGGACCTGCCGGGGCCGGGCTGGGGGGGGGGGAAGGGAAGCGGGACCCGCCGGGGCCGGGCTGGGGGGGGGGGAAGGGAAGCGGGACCTGCCGGGGCCGGGCTGGGGGGGGGGACGGGAAGCGGGACCTGCCGGGGCCGGGCCGGGCCGGGGGAAGGGAAGCGAGTCCCGCCGGGGCTGGGCCGGGCCGGGCCGGGGGGCATGGGCGGCAGGTTATATATTTGTGTGGGGCCCGGGCCCCAGCAATATTCAGGGCTGGGCGCCCTGCTCCAGCAATAGTTGGAGCTGGGTCTCTTCCCACCCCCACCCCCCCCGGTCCTGCCTGGATCGGCCCCGGCCACCGCAGGTCTCCCCCCGCCGCCGCGACCCTGCCTGGAGCAGGTCCCAGCCCCCGCCTGCCACCCCCCCTCCGCGTGTTCCCCCCCCTCCGCCGCGTTGTGTTGCGTCCCTGCCTGACAGAACGCAGCCGCCTCTCCCCTGCCTGCTGCCCGGAGGGCTCCCAGCAGATTTGCTGTCTGCTGCCGCAGGGTCCTAGTGCCTGCTCTCCGCCAGTACTGGCAAGGCAGGCTGCCCTTACCCTGAGCCTCTCCAACCCCAAACCCTCAGCCCCAGCCAGAGCCCTCATTCCCCCCGCACCCTAATCCTCAGCCCCAGCCCTGAGCACCCCCACATCATGAACCCCTCATCCCCCTGCACCCTAATCCTCAGCCCCAGCCAGAGCCCTCATCCCCCTGCACCCTAATCCTCAGCCCCAGCCCTGAGCACCCCCACATCATGAACCCCTCATCCCCCTGCACCCTAATCCTCTGCCCCAGCCCTGAGCGCCCCCACATCATGAACCCCTCATCCCCCCGCACCCTAATCCTCTGCCCCAGCCCTGAGCGCCCCCACATCATGAACCCCTCATCCACAGCCCTCACCCCACAGCCCAACCCTCTTCCCTAGCCCTGAGCCCCCTCCTGCATCATGTACCCCTCACCCTCAGCCCCACAGCCCTCACCCCTGCACTCCCTCCTATCCCCAAACTCCGTCCCAAAGCCTGCACCCCCACCCCCTGCCGCAGCCTGGAGCCTGCATCGAGCACAGAGCCTGCATCCAGACCCCCTCCCCCACCCAAACTCCCTCCCAGAGCCTTAGGCAGTAAATCTAAGTGCGTGTTTTGTCCTTTGAGTGAGGTGCATTACTGAGTGTATATATTTATTAAAACTGCGCGCGCTTAGGGGAGGAGGTGGAGAAGAGACAGGGCAGGGGCGGGGCCTCATGGAAGGGGTGGATTGGGGGTGGGGCCAGGGGCAGCAAGGGGGCGTGTCAGTGATGCGGCCCTCGGGCCAATGTACTAGTCCTCATGCGGCCCTCGGGGTCATTTGAGTTTGAGACCCCTGGTCTAACACCTAAATTTTAGTATTAGGACCCAGGACACAACCCCCTTGGCTTTGGAACCCCTGTCCCCTGCCTAGCAAGTGCTATTGAATTGAGGGTGATTCCCTCCATCAGGGTCTGCCAAGCCCAGTTCTGCTGCCCTCGAGTCACACAACAAGGATAACAACCCTTTATTTTACTCCTGCCCCTGTAACATGGAGACTGGGAATCCAACACCAGCCACAAGTGATCATTTCCGCAAGCAGCCCAACCTATTTCCAACATACTGTAAAATCCACATGCAGCCTCATACACGAAACCTTGCAAGAAAATCTTCCTGAGGGGGTCTGAAGCACCTGCTGCTGGAGAGAAGGAGGGAGCCGTGGGTTGGGATTGAGGGGCACTGGGAATAGGAGGGGGCTGTGGGTTGGGATTGAGGGGCACTGGGAATAGGAGGGGGCTGTGGGTTGGGATTGAGGGGCACTGGGGATAGGAGGGGGCTGTAGGTTGGGATTGAGGAGCAGCGTGAGGAGGGGGCCTGTGGGTTGGGATTGAGGAGCACTGGGAATAGGAGGGGGCTGTGGGTTGGGACAGAGGAGAAGGGTGAAGAGGAGCAGGCTCTGGTTGGGAGTGAGGAGCAGTGAGCATAGGAGGGACTGAGGGTTGGGATTGAGGGGCACTGGGAAAAGAGGGGACATGGGTTTAGGCTGAAGAGCATCTTCATTTGGGGATCCAGCAGGAACGGGGAAGGCAGCAGGTGATTCTAATTCCTTAGGGATATTCTGTGTGTGTGTGTGTGCGTGCAGGGGAGGAACATGCTCTATGCCCAGAGGCCTTTATTCCTCCAGGCTGCAAGGACAGAGGGGCTGTCAAGAAGTTGCCCCTTCAAACCCACACACAAAAAGGGCCTTCTGAGGAAAGGGAAAATCCTGAAGAGAAAAAGTAACATCAAAGAGGACTACAGAAACAACAGTGTAAGATCTTGGTGAGTAGTTTATCACCTGACCATGGACTTGAAGCCTGGACCTTCAGTTTAAAAGTCTGAAGTGCTACCAACTGAGCTAGCCAGGCTCACAGAGGAAAAGTGGAAGTTGGTGCAGAGGAGAAACTAGTCAAGAAAACAAGAGCGGGAAACAATACGGGAAACCTGCTGCTCTCTCTGGCCTGGTCAGGGGGCTGTGCCGATCGATACATTTAAATTTCTCGATACTTTAAATGACTGCTTCATGGAGCAGCTGGTACGGGAACCCACACGGGGAGAGGCGACTCTAGATTTAATCTTGAGTGGAGCACAGGAGCTGGTCCAAGAGGTAACTATAGCAGGACCGCTTGGAAATAGTGACCATAATACAATAGCATTCAACATCCCTGTGAGGGGAAGAACATCTCAACTGCCCAACACTGTGGCCTTTAATTTCAAAAGGGGGAACTATACAAAACTGAGGGGGTTAGTTAGACAAAAGTTAAAAGGTAGAGTGACTAAAGTGAAATCCCTGCAAGTTGCATGGGCCCTTTTTAAAGACACCATAATAGAGGCCCAACTTCAATGTATACCCCAAATTAAGAAAAACAGTAAGAGAACTAAAAAAGAGCCACCGTGGCTTAACAACCATGTAAAACAAGCAATGAGAGATAAAAAGACTTCCTTTAAAAAGTGGAAGTCAAATCCTAGTGAGGCAAATAGAAAGGAGCACAAACACTGCCAACTTAAGTGCAAGAGTGTAATAAGAAAAGCCAAAGAGGAGTTTGAAGAACGGCTAGCCAAAAACTCCAAAGGTAATAACAAAATGTTTTTTAAGTACATCAGAAGCAGGAAGCCTGCTAAACAACCAGTGGGGCCCCTTGATGATCAAAATTCAAAAGGAGCGCTTAAAGATGATAAAGTCATTGCGGAGAAACTAAATGGATTCTTTGCTTCAGTCTTCACGGCTGAGGATGTTAGGGAGATTCCCAAACCTGAGCTGGCTTTTGTAGGTGACAAATCTGAGGAACTGTCACAGATTGAAGTGTCACTAGAGGAGGTTTTGGAATTAATTGATAAACTCAACATTAACAAGTCACCGGGACCAGATGGCATTCACCCAAGAGTTCTGAAAGAACTCAAATGTGAAGTTGCGGAACTATTAACTAAGGTTTGTAACCTGTCCTTTAAATCGGCTTCGGTACCCAATGACTGGAAGTTAGCTAATGTAACGCCAATATTTAAAAAGGGCTCTAGGGGTGATCCCGGCAATTACAGACCGGTAAGTCTAACGTCGGTACCGGGCAAATTAGTTGAAACAATAGTAAAGAATAAAATTGTCAGACACATAGAAAAACATAAACTCTTGAGCAATAGTCAACATGGTTTCTGTAAAGGGAAATCGTGTCTTACTAATCTATTAGAGTTCTTTGAAGGGGTCAACAAACATGTGGACAAGGGGGATCCGGTGGACATAGTGTACTTAGATTTCCAGAAAGCCTTTGACAAGGTCCCTCACCAAAGGCTCTTACGTAAATTATGCTGTCATGGGATAAAAGGAAAGGTCCTTTCATGGATTGAGAACTGGTTAATGGACAGGGAACAAAG
This sequence comes from Mauremys mutica, assembly GCF_020497125.1. NCBI lineage: Eukaryota > Metazoa > Chordata > Testudines > Geoemydidae > Mauremys > Mauremys mutica. The sequence continues at coordinate 208,001 of NW_025423312.1, forward strand.
GGTAGGAATTAATGGTAAATTCTCAGAATGGAGAGGGGTAACTAGTGGTGTTCCCCAAGGGTCAGTCCTAGGACCAATCCTATTCAATTTATTCATAAATGATCTGGAGAAAGGGGTAAACAGTGAGGTGGCAAAGTTTGCAGATGATACTAAACTACTCAAGATAGTTAAGACCAAAGCAGATTGTGAAGAACTTCAAAAAGATCTCACAAAACTAAGTGATTGGGCAACAAAATGGCAAATGAAATTTAATGTGGATAAATGTAAAGTAATGCACATTGGAAAAAATAACCCCAACTATACATACAACATGATGGGGGCTAATTTAGCTACAACGAGTCAGGAAAAAGATCTTGGAGTTATCGTGGATAGTTCTCTGAAGATGTCCACGCAGTGTGCAGAGGCGGTCAAAAAAGTAAACAGGATGTTAGGAATCATTAAAAAGGGGATAGAGAATAAGACTGAGAATATATTATTGCCCTTATATAAATCCATGGTACGCCCACATCTCGAATACTGTGTACAGATGTGGTCTCCTCACCTCAAAAAAGATATTCTAGCACTAGAAAAGGTTCAGAAAAGAGCAACTAAAATGATTAGGGGTTTAGAGAGGGTCCCATATGAGGAAAGATTAAAGAGGCTAGGACTCTTCAGTTTGGAAAAGAGAAGACTAAGGGGGGACATGATAGAGGTATATAAAATCATGAGTGATGTTGAGAAAGTGGATAAGGAAAAGTTATTTACTTATTCCCATAATACAAGAACTAGGGGTCACCAAATGAAATTAATAGGCAGCAGGATTAAAACAAATAAAAGGAAGTTCTTCTTCACGCAGCGCACAGTCAACTTGTGGAACTCCTTACCTGAGGAGGTTGTGAAGGCTAGGACTATAACAATGTTTAAAAGGGGACTGGATAAATTCATGGTGGCTAAGTCCATAAATGGCTATTAGCCAGGAGGGGTAAGAATGGTGTCCCTAGCCTCTGTTCGTCAGAGGATGGAGATGGATGGCAGGAGAGAGATCACTTGATCGTTGCCTTTTAGGTTCACTCCCTCAGGGGCACCTGGCATTGGCCACTGTCGGTAGACAGATACTGGGCTAGATGGACCTTTGGTCTGACCCGGTACGGCCTTTCTTATGTTCTTATGTTCTTATGTTCTTATGGGTGTCCGCACTAAGCTCGGCATCAATATGGTGATCCCTGGGAAGCTGGGGGTCCCCAGGTTGCCTAAGGAGGGGTGAACCAGCCCAGGTCGGAAACAGAGCAGGTCAAAACTCCCGTGCTGATCAGTAGTGGGGTCGTGCCTGTGAATAGCCCCTGCAGCATAGCCTGGGCAAGACAGTGAGACACGGTCTCTTTTTATACACTCCCCACCCCCGCAGAGCCTGGGTGGGGGGATGGGAGCTCCCATTGTGGGGATCCTGAACTGGTGGGAGGGAGGCACCATGTACCAGGGATCCCGAAACGCAGAACAGGGACACCCACACACCAGGTGTCTTGCAGCAAGAGCTGCGGTCTTGATTTACAAACTGCAAGTGATGGGGAATTTACCACCTCCCTTGCGGAGCTTGTTCCACTAGATAATTAGCCTCACGGTTAAAAAATGGTCATTTCCAGTTGGGATTTTCTGACATCGACTGCAAGCCAAGGGGGTCTTGTTCAATCTTTGTTTGGTGAATTAAAGAACCCTTTAAATCACATAGTCCCCCCTCTGGGAATTTGTAAAAGGTATTTAAAACAGTGATTAAATCGTCTCTTAACCTCCAGTCAATGAAATCAATTGAGCTTCTTTAGTCTCTCGCTGTAGACACTTTCCTTGTTTTTAAAGGCAAAAATCCTGATCTTTCCAATGGGAGCTGCTGCTTCAATGTTCAGTTTGGGGAGGGATTTGGCTGCGCTCAGAGATCTGCCCGCGGGTTACAATCTGCGATACGAAGGGTCGAACGCAAACAGCGTTTAGATGGGACCGTTAGTGCCGCCCCATGTGGCCAAAGATCAGAACTGACCAGCAGAGTTTACAGCTGGAGCCTGGGACGCTCCTGAACAAACTGGGCCCAAAGCCTGTCGCGTGGGACCCTCGCTGTGCAGCAGGAGGCGGAGGGAAGCTGATTGTCAGGGCTCAGGGCAGCTCCCTGCCAGGCCGAGCCGGTGTCTGTGCTAAGCTCGGCATCAATCAGGTGATTCTGGGAAGTTCGGGGTCCCCAGGCTCCCAAAGGAGAGTGAAGCAGGTCACCCCTGGAGCAGGTTAAAGCTGCAGGTTGACAGTGGGGTTGCTGCCCCTGTGAACAGCTGCTGTAGCACCGCCTGGGCAGGACAGGGAGAGCCAGTTATACCCCCCCCCCAGCCTGTATCGGGGGATGGGAGCACTCACACCCTGGGGACCCACCCACCAGCGATCTACAGGGGGGAGAGTGGCACCCACACACCCAGGATGTTGTAGGGGGGGACAAGGGCATCCACACTCCGGGATCCTCTGCAGAGGGACGGACACCCACACATCCAGGATTCTGTATGGGGGGCAGAGGTACCCGGACACCTGGGCGGGAAAAGGGGGCACCGAAACAGCCGGGATCTTACCTGGCAGGACAGCGGCGCCTGCAGCTCGACATGAGACGGGGGCGGGGGGAGCAGGAGTATTTCCCAGTTCCAGGCTGTCCCCGTCTGGCCAAGGCACAGAGCTCACAAGCAGAGTTTAAAGCTCCAGCTGCAAAGCTGCAAAGCAAGCTGGGCTCCGTGGCTGGTGCCTGTGATCCCAGCACCTGGGGAGGCTGAGACTGGCGGATCGCTTGAGCTCAGGAGTTCTGGGCTGCAGCGGGCTGTGCCGATCAGGTGTCTGCACTAAGTTCAGTATCAATATGGTGATCCTGGGGAAGCTTGGGGTCCCCAGGTTGCCTAAGGAGGGGTGAACCGGCCCAGGTCAGAAATGGAGCAGGTCAAATCTCCTGTGCTGATCAGTAGTGGGATCACACCTGTGAATAGCCCCTGCAGCGTAGCCTGGGCAAGACAGTGAGACACGGTCTCTTTTTAGACACCCCCCACCCCCGCAGAGCCTGGATGAGGGGATGGGAGCTCCCACACGCTGGGGAATCTGACTTGGGGGGAGGGACGCACCCAAGCAACACGGATGTTGAAAAGAGGAACAGAGACACCCATACACCACAGATCCTGGATGGGGGCAGGGGAACCACACACGGGAGCTAGTTCATGGGGTGGGGGACACACCCATATGCTCCATTGCACCCTGTTGTAAGTGACCACAACAAGATTGGAGGTGGAACCCCCAGACACCCTGGGCCCAGCCTTACCAGGGTTACGAGGACTTTGCCACACACAAGAGTAGAAGGGGAGTCCTCGAGGTCAGGAAGGCCTCTGGGTAAAGGGAGTGGGAGTGAGGACTCACATCCTAGCTGGCCCATTCCACTGGGGGGGTGTATAAGCCAGAAAAATGTGCCACAATATAGGGACCCTTCCCCCCTTTACACTGGGACCCTTTGCTTCTCCCTCTCTCTCCTCTGCTGTCTCTCTGCTCTCCTTGGCTTTCCCAGCACCTGGCCCCCCAGTGCTTGTGGTCAGCTGGAGACGGGGCTTCCTGGGCCTGCTCCTCTCTCCTGATTCCAAAGGACTTGGCAGGAGAAAGGGGTTTTTCCAGGAAATTGCCAGTGCTTCTGGGAATCTGTGTGGTTCTGGAAAGCATTGAGCTCGTGGCGCACGAGGCAATTGAAGGGGTGAGTGGCCAGACAAGGGCTCAAACCATAGACCCGCAGAGTAGGAGCCTGGTGGGCTACAGGCTGAGCTAGCCAGGCTTGTTGAAAGCCTTTACACCTCCCCCACAAGGGCAAGGAGGCAGGAAGGCAAAAGAGAGACCAAAAAAATAAGTCCCCAGTTCCCTTCCTCTTTTTCTCCAAGGCCACTGCCTACCAGCAGGATTCCTTTTCCTCAACCTCCCTCCTGTGCCACGGGGCCACTAAATCGCACCTATACAGCCTGCCGCACCCCAATCCCCCATGCTTAAGCCTCCCTGACAAAGTCCTGCACCTTT